>NW_027139743.1:0-22500 GCF_035084215.1 Heptranchias perlo | reverse complement strand
GAGAGAGAAACACTGGGGGGAGAGAGAGAGAAACACTGGGGCGAGAGAGAGAGAAAGAGAGAGAGAGAGAAACACTGGTGGGAGAAAGAGAGAGAGAGAGAGAAACACTGGGGGGAGAGAGAGAGAGAGAAACACTGGAGAGAGAGAGAGAGAGAGAAATACTGGGGGGAGAGAGAGAGAGAGAGAGAGAGAGAGAAACACTGGGGGGAGAGAGAGAGAGAGAGAGAGAGAGAGAGAAACACTGGGGGAGAGAGAGAGAGGAACACCGGGGGGAGAGAGAGAGAAACAGAGAGAGAAACACTGGGGAGAGAGAGAGAGCGAGCGAGAGAGAAACACTCGTGGGAGAGAGAGAGAGAGAGAAACACTGGGGGGGAGAGAGAGAGAGAGAGAGAGAGAGAAACACTGGGGGGAAAGAGAGAGAGAGAGAGAGAGAGAAACACTGGGGGGAAAGAGAGAGAGAGAGAGAGAGAGAGAGAAACACTGGGGGGAGAGAGAGGGGGAGAGAAAGTGAAACACTGGGGGGAGAGAGAGGGAGAGAGAGAGAGAGAGAAACACTGGGTGGAGAGAGAGGGGGAGAGAGAGGGAGAAACACTGGGGGGAGAGAGAGGGGGAGAGAGAGAGAGAAACACTGGGGGGAGAGGCAGGGGAGAGAGAGAGAGAAACACTTGGGGGAGAGGCAGGGGGAGGGAGAGAGATAAACACTGGGGCGAGTGAGAGAGAGGGACAGAGAAACACTGGGGGGAGAGACAGAGAGAGAGAGAGAGAGAGAGAGCGAGAGAAACAATGGGGAGAGAGAGAGAGAGCGAGAGAGAGAGAAACACTGGGGGGAGAGAGAGAGAGAGAGAGAGAGAGAGAAACACTGGGGGGAGAGAGAGAGAGAGAGAGAAACACTGGGGGGAGAGAGAGAGAGAGAGAGAGAGAAACACGGGGGAGACAGAGAGAGAGAGAGAGAGAGAGAGAGAAACACTGGGGGAGTGAGAGACAGAGAGAGGGAGACGGAGAAACACTGGGGAGAGAGAGAGAAACACTGGGGGGAGAGGGAGAGAGAGAGAAACACTGGGGGGAGAGAGAGAGGAACACAGGGTGGAGAGAGAGAGAGAAACACTGGGGGGAGAGAGAGAGAGAAACACTGGGGGGAGAGAGAGAGAGAGAAACACTGGGGGGAGAGAGAGAGAGAAACTCTGGGGAGAGAGAGAGAGAAACACTTGGGCGAGAGAGAGAGAGAAACACTGGGGGAGAGAGAGCGAAACACTGGGGGAGAGAGAGCGAAACACTGGGGGGAGAGAGAGAGAAACACTGGGTGGAGAGAGAGAGAGAAACACTGAGGGAGAGAGAGAGAGAAACACTGGGGGGAGAGAGAGAGAGAAATACTGGGGGGAGAGAGAGAGAGAGAAACACTGGGGGGAGAGAGAGAGAGAAACACTGGGGGGAGAGAGAGAGAAACACTGGGGGGAGAGAGAGAGAGAAACACTGGGGGGAGAGAGAGAGAAACACTGGGGGGAGAGAGAGGGAAACACTGGGGGGAGAGAGAGAGAATCACTGGGGGGAGAGAGAGAGAGAAACACTGGGGGGAGAGAGAGAGAGAGAGAAACACTGGGGAGAGAGAGAGAGAGAAACTCTGGGGAGAGAGAGAGAGAGAGAGAAACACTTGGGCGAGAGAGAGAGAGAAACTCTGGGGGGAGAGAGAGAGAAACACTGGGGAGAGAGAGAGAGAGAGAAACACTGGGGGGAGAGAGAGAGAAAGAAACACTGGGGGGAGGGAGAGAGAGAAACACTGGGGGAGAGAGAGAGAAACACTGGGGGAGAGAGAGAGAAACACTGGGTGGAGAGAGAGAGAAACACTGGTGGGAGAGAAAGAGAGAAACACTGAGGGAGAGAGAGAGAGAAACACTGGGGGGAGAGAGAGAGAGAAACACTAGGGGGAGAGAGAGAGAGAAACACTGGGGGGAGAGAGAGAGAGAGAGAAACACTGGGGGGGAGAGAGAGAGAAACACTGGGGGGAGAGAGAGAGAAACACTGGGGCAGAGAGAGAGAGAAACACTGGGAAGAGAGAGAGAGAGAAACACTGGGGGCGAGAGAGAGAGAAACACTGGGGGGAGAGAGAGAGAGAAACACTGGGGGGAGAGAGAGAGAGAAACACTGGGGGGAGAGAGAGAGAGAAACACTGGGGGGAGAGAGAGAGAAACACTGGGGGGAGAGAGAGAGAAACACTGGGGGGAGAGAGAGAGAAACACTGGGGGGAGAGAGAGAAACACTGGGGCGAGATAGAGAGAGAAAGAGAGAGAGAGAAACACTGGGGGAGAAAGAGAGAGAGAGAGAAACACTGGGGAGAGAGAGAGAGAGAGAGAGAGACACTGGGGGAGAGAGAGAGAGAAACACTGTGGGGAGAGAGAGAGTGAGAAACACTGGGGGGAGAGAGAGAGAGAGAGAGAAATACTGGGGAAGAGAGAGGGGGCGAGAGAGAGAAACACTGGGGGGAGAGAGAGGGAGAGAGAGAGAGAGAGAGAAACACTGGGGGGAGAGAGAGGGGGAGAGAGAGAGAGAAACACTGGGGGGAGAGGCAGGGGGAGAGAGAGAGAGAAACACTTGGGGGAGAGGCAGGGGGAGAGAGAGAGAAACACTGGGGGGAGAGGGAGAGAGAGAGAAACACTGGGGGGAGAGAGAGAGAGGAACACAGGGGGGAGAGAGAGAGAGAGAGAAACACTGGGGGGAGAGAGAGAGAGAAACACTGGGGGGAGAGAGAGAGAGAGAGAAACACTGGGGGGAGAGAGAGAGAGAAACTCTGGGGAGAGAGTGAGAGAAACACTTGGGCGAGAGAGAGAGAGAAACTCTGGGGGGAGAGAGAGAGAAACACTGGGGGGAGAGAGAGAGAGAGAAACACTGGGGGAGAGAGAGAGAAACACTGGGGGGGAGAGAGAGAGAGAGAAACACTGGGGGGAGGGAGAGAGAGAAACACTGGGGGAGAGAGAGAGAGAAACACAGGTTGGAGAGAGAGAGAAATACTGGGGGGAGAGAGAGAGAGAGAAACACTGGGGGGAGAGAGAGAGAGAAACACTGGGGGGAGAGAGAGAGAAACACTGGGGGGAGAGAGAGAGAGAAACACTGGGGGGAGAGAGAGAAAAACACTGGGGGGAGAGAGAGAGAAACACTGGGGGGAGAGAGAGAGAAACACTGGGGGGAGAGAGACAGAGAAACACTGGGGGGAGAGAGAGAGAGAGAGAGAGAAACACTGGGGGGAGAGAGAGAGAGAAACTCTGGGGAGAGAGAGAGAGAAACACTGGGGGGAGAGAGAGAGAGAGAAACACTGGGGGGGGGGGGAGAGAGAGAGAGAAACACTGGGGGGAGGGAGAGAGAGAAACACTGGGGGAGAGAGAGAGAAACACTGGGGGAGAGAGAGAGAAACACTGGGGGAGAGAGAGAGAAACACTGGGGGAGAGAGAGAGAAACACTGGGGGGAGAGAGAGAGAAACACTGGGGGAGAGAGAGAGAAACACTGAGGGAGAGAGAGAGAAACACTGGGGGGAGAGAGAGAGAGAAATACTGGGGGGAGAGAGATAGAGAGAAACACTGGGGGGAGAGGGAGAGAGAGAGAAACACTGGGGGGAGAGAGAGAGAGGAACACAGGGGGGAGAGAGAGAGAGAGAGAAACACTGGGGGGAGAGAGAGAGAGAAACACTGGGGGGGAGAGAGAGAGAGAGAGAAACACTGGGGGGAGAGAGAGAGAGAAACTCTGGGGAGAGAGAGAGAGAAACACTTGGGCGAGAGAGAGAGAGAAACTCTGGGGGGGAGAGAGAGAGAAACACTGGGGGAGAGAGAGAGAGAGAGACACTGGGGGGAGAGAGAGAGAGAGAAACACTGGGGGGAGGGAGAGAGAGAAACACTGGGGGAGAGAGAGAGAAACACTGGGGGAGAGAGAGAGAAACACTGGGGGGAGAGAGAGAGAAACACTGGGGGGAGAGAGAGAGAGAAACACTGAGGGAGAGAGAGAGAGAAACACAGGGGGGAGAGAGAGAGAGAGAAACACTGGGGGGAGAGAGAGAGAGAAACACTGGGGGGAGAGAGAGAGAAACACTGGGGGGAGAGAGAGAGAGAAACACTGGGGGAGAGAGAGAAAAACACTGGGGGGAGAGAGAGAGAAACACTGGGGGGAGAGAGAGAGAAACACTGGGGGGAGAGAGACAGAGAAACACTGGGGGGGAGAGAGAGAGAGAGAGAGAGAAACACTGGGGGGCAGAGAGAGAGAGAAACTCTGGGGAGAGAGAGAGAGAGAGAGAGAGAGAGAGAAACACTTGGGCGAGAGAGAGAGAGAAACTCTGGGGGGAGAGAGAGAGAGAAACACTGGGGGGAGAGAGAGAGAGAGAAACACTGGGGGGGAGAGAGAGAGAGAGAAACACTGGGGGGAGGGAGAGAGAGAAACACTGGGGGAGAGAGAGAGAAACACTGGGGGAGAGAGAGAGAAACACTGGGGGGAGAGAGAGAGAAACACTGGGGGAGAGAGAGAGAGAAACACTGAGGGAGAGAGAGAGAAACACTGGGGGGAGAGAGAGAGAGAAATACTGGGGGGAGAGAGATAGAGAGAAAACACTGGGGAGAGAGAGAGAGAGAAACACTGGGGGGAGAGAGAGAGAAACACTGGGGGCAGAGAGAGAGAGAAACACTGGGGAGAGAGAGAGAGAGAAACACTGGGGGCGAGAGAGAGAGAAACACTGGGGGCGAGAGAGAGATAAACACTGGGGGGAGAGAGAGAGAGAAACACTGGGGGGAGAGAGGGAGAGAAACACTGGGGGGAGAGAGCCAGAGAAACTATGGGGGGAGAGAGATAGAAACACTGGGGGGAGAGAGAGAGAAACACTGGGGGGAGAGAGAGAAACACTGGGGGAGAGAGATAAACACTGGGGGGAGAGAGAGAAACACTGGGGCGAGATGGAGAGAGAAAGAGAGGGAGAGAGAATCACTGGGGGGAGAAAGAGAGAGAGAGAGAAAAACTGGGGGGAGAGAGAGAGAGAGAGAGAAACACTGGAGAGAGAGAGAGAGAGAGAAATATTGGGGGGAGAGAGAGAGAGAGAGAAACACTGGGGAGAGAGAGAGAGAGAGAGAGACACTGGGGGAGAGAGAGAGAGAGAAACACTGTGGGGAGAGAGAGAGTGAGAAACACTGGGGGGAGAGAGAGAGAGAGAGAGAGAGAGAAATACTGGGGGGAGAGAGAGGGGGCGAGAGAGAGAAACACTGGGGGGAGAGAGAGGGAGAGAGAGAGAGAGAGAAACACTGGGGGGAGAGGCAGGGGGAGAGAGAGAGAGAAACACTTGGGGGAGCGGCAGGGAGAGAGAGAGAGAGAAACACTGGGGGGAGTGAGAGAGAGAGAGAAACACTGGGGGGAGAGACAGAGTGAGAGAGAGAGAAACACTGGGGAGAGAGAGAGAGAGCGAGAGAGAGAGAGAAACACTGGGGAGAGAGAGAGAGAAACACTGGGGGGAGAGAGAGAGAGAAACACTGGGGGGAGAGAGAGAGAGAAACACTGGGCGGAGAGAGAGAGAGAAACACTGGGGGGAGAGAGAGAGAGAAACACTGGGGGGGAGAGAGAGAGAAACACTGGGGGTAGAGAGAGTGAGAAACACTGGGGGTAGAGAGAGAGAGAAACACTGGGGGGCGAGAGAGGGAGAAACACTGGGGGGAGAGAGAGAGAGAAACACTGGGGGGAGAGAGAGAAACACTGGGGGGAGAGAGAGAGAAACACTGGGGGAAGAGAGAGAGAGAAACACTGGGGGAGAGAGAGAGAAACACTGGGGGGAGAGAGGGAGAAACACTGGGGGGTGAGAGAGAGAAACACTGGGTGGAGAGAGAGAAACACTGGGGGGAGAGAGAGAGAAACACTGGGGCGAGAGAGAGAGAGAAAGAGAGAGAGAGAGAAACACTGGGGGGAGAAAGAGAGAGAGAGAGAAACACTGGGGGAGAGAGAGAGAGAAAGAAACACTGGAGAGAGAGAGAGAGAGAAATACTGGGGGGAGAGAGAGAGAGAGAGAAAAAAACACTGGGTGGAGAGAGAGAGAGAGAGAAACACTGGGGGGAGAGAGAGAGGGGAACACTGGGGGGAGAGAGAGAGAGTGAGAAACACTGGGGCGAAAGAGAGAGAGAGAGAGAGAGAGAGAGAGAAACACTGGGGGAGAGAGCGGGGGGAGAGAAAGTGAAACACTGGGGGGAGAGAGAGGGAGAGAGAGAGAGAGAAACACTGGGGGGAGAGAGAGGGGGAGAGAGAGAGAGAAACACTGGGGGGAGAGGCAGGGGAGAGAGAGAGAGAAACACTTGGGGGAGAGGCAGGGGGAGAGAGAGAGAAAAACACTGGGGGGAGAGACAGAGAGAGAGAGAGAGAGAGAGAGAGAAACAATGGGGAGAGAGAGAGAGAGCGAGAGAGAGAGAAACACTGGGGGGGGGAGAGAGAGAGAGAGAGAGAGAGAGAGAAACACTGGGGGGGAGATAGAGAGAGAGAGAGAAATACTGGGGGGAGAGAGAGGGGGCGAGAGAGAGAAACACTGGGGGGAGAGAGAGGGGGAGAGAGAGAGTGAAACACTGGGGGGAGAGGCAGGGGGAGAGAGAGAGAGAAACACGTGGGGGAGAGGCAGGGGGATGAGAGAGAGAGAGAACACTGGGGGGAGTGAGAGAGAGAGAGAGAAACATTGGGGGGAGAGACAGAGAGAGAGAGAGAGAGAGAAACACTGGGGAGAGAGAGAGAGAGCGATAGAGAGAGAAACACTGGGGGGAGAGAGAGAGAGAAACACTGGGGGGAGAGAGAGAGAGAAACACTGGGGGGAGAGAGAGAGAGAAACACTGGGGGGAGAGAGAGAGAAACACTGGGGGGAGAGAGAGAGAAACACTGGGGGGAGAGAGAGAGAAACACTGGGGGTAGAGAGAGAGAGAAACACTGGGGGGAGAGAGAGAGAGAAACACTGGGGGGGCGAGAGAGGGAGAAACACTGGGGGGGAGAGAGAGAGAGAAACACTGGGGGGAGAGAGAGAGAAACACTGGGGGGAGAGAGAGAGAGAAACACTGGGGGAAGAGAGAGAGAAACACTGGGGGAGAGAGAGAGAAACACTGGGGGGAGAGAGGGAGAAACACTAGGGGGGAGAGAGGGAGAAACACTAGGGGGAGAGAGAGAGAAACACTGGGTGGAGAGAGAGAAACACTGGGGGGAGAGAGAGAGAAACACTGGGGCGAGAGAGAGAGAGAAAGAGAGAGAGAGAGTAACACTGGGGGGAGAAAGAGAGAGAGAGAGAAACACTGGGGGGAGAGAGAGAGAGAGAAACACTGGAGAGAGAGAGAAAGAGAAATACTGGGGAGAGAGAGAGAGAGAGAGAGAGAGACACTGGGGGGAGAGAGAGAGAGAGAGAGAGAGAGAGAGAGAGAGAAACACTGGGTGGAGAGAGAGGGGGAGAGAGAGGGAGAAACACTGGGGGGAGAGAGAGGGGGAGAGAGAGAGAGAAACACTGGGGGAGAGGCAGGGGAGAGAGAGAGAGAAACACTTGGGGGAGAGGCAGGGGGAGAGAGAGAGATAAACACTGGGGGGAGAGACAGAGAGAGAGAGAGAGAGAGAGAGAGAGAAACAATGGGGAGAGAGAGAGAGAGAGCGAGAGAGAGAGAGAAACACTGGGGGGAGAGAGAGAGAGAGAGAGAGACATTGGGGGGAGAGAGAGAGAGAGAGAGAGAGAAACACTGGGGGGAGAGAGACAGAGAGAGGGAGACGGAGAAACATTGGGGGAGGGAGAGAGAAACACTGGGGGGAGAGGTAGAGAGAGAGAAACATGGGGGGAGAGAGAGAGAGGAACACAGGGGGGGGAGAGAGAGAGAGAGAAACACTGGGGGGAGAGAGAGAGAAAATCACTGGGGGGGAGAGAGAGAGAGAGAGAGAGAGAGAAACATTGGGGGGAGAGAGAGAGAGAAACTCTGGGGAGAGAGAGAGAGAGAAACACTTGGGCGAGAGAGAGAGAGAGAAACTCTGGGGGGAGAGCGAGAGAACACTGGGGGAGAGAGAGAGAGAGAGAAACACTGGGGGGAGGGAGAGAGAGAAACACTGGGGGAGAGAGAGAGAAACACTGGGTGGAGAGAGAGAAACACTGGGGGGAGAGAGAGAGAAACACTGGGGGGAGGAGAGAGAGAGAAACACTGAGGGAGAGAGAGAGAGAAACACTGGGGGGAGAGAGAGAGAGAAACACTTGGGGGAGAGGCAGGGGGGAGCGAGAGAGAGAAACACTGGGGGGAGTGAGAGAGAGAGAGAGAGAAACACTGGGGGAGAGACAGAGAGAGAGAGAGAGAGAAACACTGGGGGGAGAGACAGAGAGAGAGAGAGAGAGAAACACTGGGGAGAGAGAGAGAGAGAAAGAGAGATAGAGAGAAACACTGGGGGGGAGAAAGAGAGAGAGAGAGAAACACTGGGGGGGAGAGAGAGAGAGAGAGAAACACTGGAGAGAGAGAGAGAGAGAAATACTGGGGGGAGAGAGAGAGAGAGAGAAAAAAACACTGGGGGGAGAGAGAGAGAGAGAGAAACACTGGGGGAGAGAGAGAGAGGAACACTGGGGGGAGAGAGAGAGAGTGAGAAACACTGGGGCGAAAGAGAGAGAGAGAGAGAGAGAGAGAGAGAAACACTGGGGGGAGAGAGCGGGGGAGAGAAAGTGAAACACTGGTGGGAGAGAGAGGAGAGAGAGAGAGAGAGAAACACTGGGTGGAGAGAGAGGGGGGAGAGAGAGGGAGAAACACTGGGGGGAGAGAGAGGGGGAGAGATAGAGAGAAACACTGGGGGAGAGGCAGGGGAGAGAGAGAGAGAAACACTTGGGGGAGAGGCAGGGGGAGAGAGAGAGATAAACACTGGGGGAGAGGACAGAGAGAGAGAGAGAGAGAGAGAGAGAGAGAAACAATGGGGAGAGAGAGAGAGAGCGAGAGAGAGAGAAACACTGGGGGGAGAGAGAGAGAGAGAAACACTGGGGGAGGAGATAGAGAGAGAGAGAGAAATACTGGGGGGAGAGAGAGGGGGCGAGAGAGAGAAACACTGGGGGGAGAGAGAGGGAGAGAGAGAGAGAGAGAGAAACACTGGGGGGAGAGAGAGGGGGAGAGAGAGGGAGAAACACTGGGGGGAGAGAGAGGGGGGAGAGAGAGAGAGAAACACTGGGGGGAGAGGCAGGGGGAGAGAGAGAGAGAAACACGTGGGGGAGAGGCAGGGGGAGAGAGAGAGAGAAACACTGGGGGGAGTGAGAGAGAGAGAGAGAAACATTGGGGGGGAGAGACAGAGAGAGAGAGAGAGAAACACTGGGGAGAGAGAGAGAGAGCGATAGAGAGAGAAACACTGGGGGGAGAGAGAGAGAGAAACACTGGGGGGAGAGAGAGAGAGAAACACTGGGTGGAGAGAGAGGGGGAGAGAGAGGGAGAAACACTGGGGGGGAGAGAGAGGGGGAGAGATAGAGAGAAACACTGGGGGAGAGGCAGGGGAGAGAGAGAGAGAAACACTTGGGGGAGAGGCAGTGGGAGAGAGAGAGATAAACACTGGGGGGAGAGACAGAGAGAGAGAGAGAGAGAGAGAGAAACAATGGGGAGAGAGAGAGAGAGAGCGAGAGAGAGAGAAACACTGGGGGGGAGAGAGAGAGAGAGAGCGAGAGAGAGAGAAACACTGGGGGGAGAGAGAGAGAGAGAGAGAGGAGAGAGAGAGAAACACTGGGGGGAGAGGCAGGGGGGAGAGAGAGAGAGAAACACTTGGGGGAGCGGCAGGGAGAGAGAGAGAGAGAAACACTGGGGGGAGTGAGAGAGAGAGAGAAACACTGGGGGGAGAGACAGAGTGAGAGAGAGAGAAACACTGGGGAGAGAGAGAGAGAGCGAGAGAGAGAGAGAAACACTGGGGAGAGAGAGAGAGAAACACTGGGGGGAGAGAGAGAGAGAAACACTGGGGGGAGAGAGAGAGAGAAACACTGGCGGAGAGAGAGAGAGAAACACTGGGGGGAGAGAGAGAGAAACACTGGGGGGGGAGAGAGAGAGAAACACTGGGGGTTAGAGAGAGTGAGAAACACTGGGGGTAGAGAGAGAGAGAAACACTGGGGGGCGAGAGAGGGAGAAACACTGGGGGGAGAGAGAGAAACACTGGGGGAGAGAGAGAGAAACACTGGGGGAAGAGAGAGAGAGAAACACTGGGGGAGAGAGAGAGAAACACTGGGGGAGAGAGAGAGAAACACTGGGGGGAGAGAGGGAGAAACACTGGGGGGTGAGAGAGAGAAACACTGGGTGGAGAGAGAGAAACACTGGGGGGAGAGAGAGAGAAACACTGGGGCGAGAGAGAGAGAGAAAGAGAGAGAGAGAGAAACACTGGGGGGAGAAAGAGAGAGAGAGAGAAACACTGGGGGGAGAGAGAGAGAGAAAGAAACACTGGAGAGAGAGAGAGAGAGAAATACTGGGGGGGAGAGAGAGAGAGAGAGAAAAAAACACTGGGTGGAGAGAGAGAGAGAGAGAAACACTGGGGGAGAGAGAGAGAGGAACACTGGGGGGAGAGAGAGAGAGTGAGAAACACTGGGGCGAAAGAGAGAGAGAGAGAGAGAGAGAGAGAAACACTGGGGGGAGAGAGCGGGGGAGAGAAAGTGAAACACTGGGGGGAGAGAGAGGGAGAGAGAGAGAGAGAAACACTGGGGGGAGAGAGAGGGGGAGAGAGAGAGAGAAACACTGGGGGGAGAGGCAGGGGGAGAGAGAGAGAGAAACACTTGGGGGAGAGGCAGGGGGAGAGAGAGAGAAAAACACTGGGGGGAGAGACAGAGAGAGAGAGAGAGAGAGAGAGAGAAACAATGGGGAGAGAGAGAGAGAGCGAGAGAGAGAGAAACACTGGGGGGGGGGAGAGAGAGAGAGAGAGAGAGAGAAACACTGGGGGGGAGATAGAGAGAGAGAGAGAAATACTGGGGGGAGAGAGAGGGGGCGAGAGAGAGAAACACTGGGGGGGAGAGAGAGGGGGAGAGAGAGAGTGAAACACTGGGGGGAGAGGCAGGGGGAGAGAGAGAGAGAAACACGTGGGGGAGAGGCAGGGGGAGAGAGAGAGAGAAACACTGGGGGGAGTGAGAGAGAGAGAGAGAAACATTGGGGGGAGAGACAGAGAGAGAGAGAGAGAAACACTGGGGAGAGAGAGAGAGAGCGATAGAGAGAGAAACACTGGGGGGAGAGAGAGAGAGAAACACTGGGGGGAGAGAGAGAGAGAAACACTGGGGGGAGAGAGAGAGAGAAACACTGGGGGGAGAGAGAGAGAGAAACACTGGGGGGAGAGAGAGAGAAACACTGGGGGAGAGAGAGAGAAACACTGGGGGGAGAGAGAGAGAAACACTGGGGGGAGAGAGAGAGAAACACTGGGGGTAGAGAGAGAGAGAAACACTGGGGGGAGAGAGAGAGAGAAACACTGGGGGGCGAGAGAGGGAGAAACACTGGGGGGGAGAGAGAGAGAGAAACACTGGGGGGAGAGAGAGAGAAACACTGGGGGGAGAGAGAGAGAGAGAAACACTGGGGGAAGAGAGAGAGAAACACTGGGGGAGAGAGAGAGAAACACTGGGGGGAGAGAGGGAGAAACACTAGGGGGAGAGAGGGAGAAACACTAGGGGGAGAGAGAGAGAAACACTGGGTGGAGAGAGAGAAACACTGGGGGGAGAGAGAGAGAAAACACTGGGGCGAGAGAGAGAGAGAAAGAGAGAGAGAGAGAAAACACTGGGGGGAGAAAGAGAGAGAGAGAGAAACACTGGGGGGGAGAGAGAGAGAGAGAAACACTGGAGAGAGAGAGAAAGAGAAATACTGGGTGAGAGGAGAGAGAGAGAGAGAGAGAGACACTGGGGGGAGAGAGAGAGAGAGAGAGAGAGAGAGAGAGAGAGAGAAACACTGGGGAGAGAGAGGGGAGAAAAAAGTGAAACACTGGGGGGAGAGAGAGGGAGAGAGAGAGAGAGAGAGAAACACTGGGTGGAGAGAGAGGGGGAGAGAGAGGGAGAAACACTGGGGGGAGAGAGAGGGGGAGAGAGAGAGAGAAACACTGGGGGAGAGGCAGGGGAGAGAGAGAGAGAAACACTTGGGGGAGAGGCAGGGGGAGAGAGAGAGATAAACACTGGGGGGAGAGACAGAGAGAGAGAGAGAGAGAGAGAGAGAGAGAAACAATGGGGAGAGAGAGAGAGAGAGCGAGAGAGGAGAGAAACACTGGGGGGAGAGAGAGAGAGAGAGAGAGACACTGGGGGGAGAGAGAGAGAGAGAGAGAGAAACACTGGGGGGAGAGAGACAGAGAGAGGGAGACGGAGAAACATTGGGGAGGGAGAGAGAAACACTGGGGGGAGAGGTAGAGAGAGAGAAACACTGGGGGGAGAGAGAGAGAGGAACACAGGGGGGGGGAGAGAGAGAGAGAGAAACACTGGGGGGGAGAGAGAGAGAAAATCACTGGGGGGAGAGAGAGAGAGAGAGAGAGAGAGAACATTGGGGGGAGAGAGAGAGAGAGAAACTCTGGGGAGAGAGAGAGAGAGAAACACTTGGGCGAGAGAGAGAGAGAGAAACTCTGGGGGGAGAGCGAGAGAAACACTGGGGGGGAGAGAGAGAGAGAGAAACACTTGGGGGAGGGAGAGAGAGAAACACTGGGGGAGAGAGAGAGAAACACTGGGTGGAGAGAGAGAAACACTGGGGGGAGAGAGAGAGAAACACTGGGGGAGAGAGAGAGAGAAACACTGAGGGAGAGAGAGAGAGAAACACTGGGGGGAGAGAGAGAGAGAAACACTTGGGGGAGAGGCAGGGGGGAGCGAGAGAGAGAAACACTGGGGGGAGTGAGAGAGAGAGAGAGAGAAACACTGGGGGGAGAGACAGAGAGAGAGAGAGAGAGAAACACTGGGGGGAGAGACAGAGAGAGAGAGAGAGAGAAACACTGGGGAGAGAGAGAGAGAGAAAGAGAGAGAGAGAGAAACACTGGGGGGAGAAAGAGAGAGAGAGAGAAACACTGGGGGGAGAGAGAGAGAGAGAGAAACACTGGAGAGAGAGAGAGAGAGAAATACTGGGGGGGAGAGAGAGAGAGAGAGAAAAAAACACTGGGGGGAGAGAGAGAGAGAGAGAAACACTGGGGGAGAGAGAGAGAGGAACACTGGGGGAGAGAGAGAGAGTGAGAAACACTGGGGCGAAAGAGAGAGAGAGAGAGAGAGAGAGAGAGAGAAACACTGGGGGGAGAGAGCGGGGGAGAGAAAGTGAAACACTGGTGGGAGAGAGAGGGAGAGAGAGAGAGAGAGAAACACTGGGTGGAGAGAGAGGGGGGAGAGAGAGGGAGAAACACTGGGGGGAGAGAGGAGGGGGAGAGATAGAGAGAAACACTGGGGGAGAGGCAGGGGAGAGAGAGAGAGAAACACTTGGGGGAGAGGCAGGGGGAGAGAGAGAGATAAACACTGGGGGGGAGAGACAGAGAGAGAGAGAGAGAGAGAGAGAGAGAAACAATGGGGAGAGAGAGAGAGAGCGAGAGAGAGAGAAACACTGGGGGGAGAGAGAGAGAGAGAAACACTGGGGGAGGAGATAGAGAGAGAGAGAAATACTGGGGGGAGAGAGAGGGGGCGAGAGAGAGAAACACTGGGGGGAGAGAGAGGGAGAGAGAGAGAGAGAGAGAAACACTGGGGGGAGAGAGAGGGGGAGAGAGAGGGGAGAAACACTGGGGGGAGAGAGAGGGGGAGAGAGAGAGAGAAACACTGGGGGGAGAGGCAGGGGGAGAGAGAGAGAGAAACACGTGGGGGAGAGGCAGGGGGAGAGAGAGAGAGAAACACTGGGGGGAGTGAGAGAGAGAGAGAGAAACATTGGGGGGGAGAGACAGAGAGAGAGAGAGAGAAACACTGGGGGAGAGAGAGAGAGAGCGATAGAGAGAGAAACACTGGGGGGAGAGAGAGAGAGAAACACTGGGGGGAGAGAGAGAGAGAAACACTGGGTGGAGAGAGAGGGGGAGAGAGAGGGAGAAACACTGGGGGGGAGAGAGAGGGGGAGAGATAGAGAGAAACACTGGGGGAGAGGCAGGGGAGAGAGAGAGAGAAACACTTGGGGGAGAGGCAGGGGGAGAGAGAGAGATAAACACTGGGGGGAGAGACAGAGAGAGAGAGAGAGAGAGAGAGAGAGAAACAATGGGGAGAGAGAGAGAGAGCGAGAGAGAGAGAAACACTGGGGGGAGAGAGAGAGAGAGAAACACTGGGGAGGAGATAGAGAGAGAGAGAGAAATACTGGGGGGAGAGAGAGGGGGCGAGAGAGAGAAACACTGGGGGGAGAGAGAGGGAGAGAGAGAGAGAGAGAGAAACACTGGGGGGAGAGAGAGGGGGAGAGAGAGGAGAAATACTGAGGGGGAGAGAGAGAGGGGGAGAGAGAGAGAGAAACACTGGGGGGAGAGGCAGGGGAGAGAGAGAGAGAAACACGTGGGGGAGAGGCAGGGGGAGAGAGAGAGAGAAACACTGGGGGGAGTGAGAGAGAGAGAGAGAAACATTGGGGGGGAGAGACAGAGAGAGAGAGAGAGAAACACTGGGGAGAGAGAGAGAGAGCGATAGAGAGAGAAACACTGGGGGGAGAGAGAGAGAGAAACACTGGGGGGAGAGAGAGAGAGAAACACTGGGGGGAGAGAGAGAGAGAAACACTGGGGGGAGAGAGAGAGATACACTGGGGGAGAGAGAGAGAAACACTGGGGGTAGAGAGAGAGAGAAACACTGGGGGGAGAGAGAGAGAGAAACACTGGGGGGGCGAGAGAGGGAGAAACACTGGGGGGGAGAGAGAGAGAGAAACACTGGGGGGAGAGAGAGAGAAACACTGGGGGGAGAGAGAGAGAGAGACACTGGGGGAAGAGAGAGAGAAACACTGGGGGAGAGAGAGAGAAACACTGGGGGGAGAGAGGGAGAAACACTGGGGGGAGAGAGGGAGAAACACTGGGGGGAGAGAGAGAGAAACACTGGGTGGAGAGAGAGAAACACTGGGGGGAGAGAGAGAGAAACACTGGGGGGAGAGAGAGAGAAACACTGGGGCGAGAGAGAGAGAGAAAGAGAGAGAGAGAGAAACACTGGGGGGAGAAAGAGAGAGAGAGAGAAACACTGGGGGGAGAGAGAGAGAGGAGAGAAACACTGGAGAGAGAGAGAAAGAGAAATACTGGGGGGGAGAGAGAGAGAGAGAGAGAGAGAGAGAGAGACACTGGGGGGAGAGAGAGAGAGAGAGAGAGAGAAACTCTGGGGGAGAGAGAGAGAGGAACACTGGGGGGAGAGAGAGAGAGTGAGAAACACTGGGGGGAAAAAAAGGAGAGAGAGAGAGAGAGAGAGAGAAACACTGGGGGGAGAGAGAGGGGGAGAAAAAGTGAAACACTGGGGGGGGAAGAGAGGGAGAGAGAGAGAGAGAGAAACACTGGGTGGAGAGAGAGGGGGAGAGAGAGGGAGAAACACTGGGGGGAGAGAGAGGGGGAGAGAGAGAGAGAAACACTGGGGGAGAGGCAGGGGAGAGAGAGAGAGAAACACTTGGGGGAGAGGCAGGGGGAGAGAGAGAGATAAACACTGGGGGGAGAGACAGAGAGAGAGAGAGAGAGAGAAACACTGGGGGGGAGAGAGAGAGAGAGAGAGACACTGGGGGGAGAGAGAGAGAGAGAGAGAAACACTGGGGGAGAGAGAGAGAGAGAGATAAATATGGGGGAGAGAGAGAGAGAAGAGAGAGAGAGAGAAACACTGGGGGGGTGAGATACAGAGAGAGGGAGACGGAGAAACACTGGGGAGGGAGAGAGAAACACTGGGGGGAGAGGTCGAGAGAGAGAAACACTGGGGGGAGAGAGAGAGAGGAACACAGGGGGGAGAGAGAGAGAGAGAGAAACACTGGGGGGAGAGAGAGAGAAAATCATTGGGGGGAGAGAGAGAGAGAGAGAGATACATTGGGGGGAGAGAGAGAGAGAAACTCTGGGGAGAGAGAGAGAGAGAGAGAAACACTTGGGCGAGAGAGAGAGAGAGAAACTCTGGGGGGAGAGCGAGAGAAACACTGGGGGGAGAGAGAGAGAAACACTGGGGGGAGGGGAGAGAGAGAAACACTGGGGGGAGAGAGAGAGAAACACTGGGTGGAGAGAGAGAAACACTGGGTGGAGAGAGAGAAAACACTGGGGGGAGAGAGAGAGAGAAACACTGAGGGAGAGAGAGAGAGAAACACTGGGGGGAGAGAGAGAGAAACACTTGGGGGAGAGGCAGGGGGAGCGAGAGAGAGAAACACTGGGGGGAGTGAGAGAGAGAGAGAGAGAGAGACACTGGGGGGAGAGACAGAGAGAGAGAGAGAGAGAAACACTGGGGAGAGAGAGAGCGAGAGAGAGAGAAACACTGGGGGGGAGAGAGAGAGAGAAACACTGGGGGGAGAGAGAGAGAGAGAGAGAAACACTGGGGGGCTGAGAGAGAGAGAGAGAAACACTGGGGGGAGATAGAGAGAGAGAGAGAGGGAGAAACACTGGGGGGAGAAGAGGGAGGTGGGAGAGAGAGAGAAACACTGGGGGGAGAGGCAGGGGAGAGAGAGAGAGAAACACTTGGGGGAGAGGCAGGGGGAGAGAGAGAGATAAACACTGGGGGGAGAGACAGAGAGAGAGAGAGAGAGAGAGAGAGAGAAACAATGGGGAGAGAGAGAGAGAGAGCGAGAGAGAGAGAAACACTGGGGGGAGAGAGAGAGAGAGAGAGAGACACTGGGGGGGAGAGAGAGAGAGAGAGAGAGAAACACTGGGGGGAGAGAGAGAGAGAGAAATACGGGGGAGAGAGAGAGAGAAAGAGAGAGAGAGAAACACTGGGGGGGTGAGAGACAGAGAGAGGGAGACGGAGAAACACTGGGGAGGGAGAGAGAAACACTGGGGGGAGAGGTAGAGAGAGAGAAACACTGGGGGGAGAGAGAGAGAGGAACACAGGGGGGAGAGAGAGAGAGAGAGAAACACTGGGGGGAGAGAGAGAGAAAATCACTGGGGGGAGAGAGAGAGAGAGAGAGAAACATTGGGGGGAGAGAGAGAGAGAAACTCTGGGGGAGAGAGAGAGAGAGAGAGAAACACTTGGGCGAGAGAGAGAGAGAGAAACTCTGGGGGAGAGCGAGAGAAACACTGGGGGGAGAGAGAGAGAGAGAAACACTGGGGGGAGGGAGAGAGAGAAACACTGGGGGAGAGAGAGAGAAACACTGGGTGGAGAGAGAGAAACACTGGGGGGAGAGAGAGAGAAACACTGGGGGGAGAGAGAGAGAGAAACACTGAGGAGAGAGAGAGAGAAACACTGGGGAGAGAGAGAGAGAGAAACACTTGGGGGAGAGGCAGGGGGAGCGAGAGAGAGAAACACTGGGGGGAGTGAGAGAGAGAGAGAGAGAAACACTGGGGGGAGAGACAGAGAGAGAGAAGAGAGAGAAACACTGGGGAGAGAGAGAGAGAGAAAGAGAGAGAGAGAGAGAAACACTGGGGGGAGAAAGAGAAGAGAGAGAGAAACACTGGGGGAGAGAGAGAGAGAGAGAAACACTGGAGAGAGAGAGAGAGAAATACTGGGGGAGAGAGAGAGAGAGAAAAAAAAACACTGGGGGGAGAGGGAGAGAGAGAGAAACACTGGGGGAGAGAGAGAGAGGAACACTGGGGGGAGAGAGAGAGAGAGTGAGAAACACTGGGGCGAAAGAGAGAGAGAGAGAGAGAGAGAGAGAGAGAAACACTGGGGGGAGAGAGCGGGGGAGAGAAAGTGAAACACTGGTGGGAGAGAGAGGGAGAGAGAGAGAGAGAGAAACACTTGGGGGAGAGGCAGGGGGAGAGGGAGAGATAAACACTGGGGGGAGAGACAGAGAGAGAGAGAGAGAGAGAGAAACAATGGGGAGAGAGAGAGAGAGCGAGAGAGAGTGAAACACTGGGGGGAGAGAGAGAGAGAGAGAGAGAGAGAAACACTGGGGGAGGAGATAGAGAGAGAGAGAGAAATACTGGGGGGAGAGAGAGGGGGGCGAGAGAGAGAAACACTGGGGGGAGAGAGAGGGAGAGAGAGAGAGAGAGAGAAACACTGGGGGGAGAGAGAGAGAGAAACACGTGGGGGAGAGGCAGGGGGAGAGACAGAGAGAAACACTGGGGGGAGTGAGAGAGAGAGAGAGAAATACTGGGGGGAGAGAGAGAGAGAGAGAAACACTGGGGGGCTGAGAGAGAGAGAAACACTGGGGGGGCGAGAGAGGGAGAAACACTGGGGGGGGAGAGAGAGAGAGAAAACACTGGGGGGGAGAGAGGAGAGAAACACTGGGGGGAGAGAGAGAGAGAAACACTGGGGGGAGAGAGAGAGAGAAACACTGGGGGGGGCGAGAGAGGGAGAAACACTGGGGGGAGAGAGAGAGAGAAACACTGGGGGAGAGAGAGAGAAACACTGGGGGGAGAGAGAGAGAGAAACACTGGGGGAAGAGAGAGAGAAACACTGGGGAGAGAGAGAGAAACACTGGGGGGAGAGAGGGAGAAACACTGGGGGGAGAGAGGGAGAAACACTGGGGGGAGAGAGAGAGAAACACTGGGTGGAGAGAGAGAAACACTGGGGGGAGAGAGAGAGAAACACTGGGGCGAGAGAGAGAGAGAAAGAGAGAGAGAGAGAAACACTGGGGGGAGAAAGAGAGAGAGAGAGAAACACTGGGGGGAGAGAGAGAGAGAGAAACACTGGAGAGAGAGAGAAAGAGAAATACTGGGGGGAGAGAGAGAGAGAGAGAGAGAGAGAGGCACTGGGGGGAGAGAGAGAGAGAAACACTGGGGGGAGAGAGAGAGAAACACTGGGGGGGCGAGAGAGGGAGAAACACTGGGGGGGGAGAGAGAGAGAGAAACACTGGGGGGAGAGAGAGAGAAACACTGGGGGGAGAGAGAGAGAGAAACACTGGGGGAAGAGAGAGAGAAACACTGGGGGAGAGAGAGAGAAACACTGGGGGGAGAGAGGGAGAAACACTGGGGGGAGAGAGGGAGAAACACTGGGGGGAGAGAGAGAGAAACACTGGGGGGAGAGAGAGAGGAAACACTGGGTGGAGAGAGAGAAACACTGGGGGGAGAGAGAGAGAAACACTGGGGCGAGAGAGAGAGAGAAAGAGAGAGAGAGAGAAACACTGGGGGGAGAAAGAGAGAGAGAGAGAAACACTGGGGGGAGAGAGAGAGAGAGAAACACTGGAGAGAGAGAGAAAGAGAAATACTGGGGGGAGAGAGAGAGAGAGAGAGAGAGAGACACTGGGGGGAGAGAGAGAGAGAGAGAGAGAGAAACTCTGGGGGAGAGAGAGAGAGGAACACTGGGGGGAGAGAGAGAGAGTGAGAAACACTGGGGGGAAAAAGAGAGAGAGAGAGAGAGAGAAACACTGGGGGGAGAGAGAGGGGGAGAAAAAGTGAAACACTGGGGGGGAGAGAGGGAGAGAGAGAGAGAGAGAAACACTGGGTGGAGAGAGAGGGGGAGAGAGAGGGAGAAACACTGGGGGGAGAGAGAGGGGGAGAGAGAGAGAGAAACACTGGGGGAGAGGCAGGGGAGAGAGAGAGAGAAACACTTGGGGGAGAGGCAGGGGGAGAGAGAGAGATAAACACTGGGGGGAGAGACAGAGAGAGAGAGAGAGAGAGAGAGAGAGAAACAATGGGGAGAGAGAGAGAGAGAGCGAGAGAGAGAGAAACACTGGGGGGAGAGAGAGAGAGAGAGAGAGAGAGAGAGAGACACTGGGGGGAGAGAGAGAGAGAGAGAGAGAAACACTGGGGGAGAGAGAGAGAGAGAGAGAAATATGGGGGAGAGAGAGAGAGAAAGAGAGAGAGAGAAACACTGGGGGGGTGAGATACAGAGAGAGGGAGACGGAGAAACACTGGGGAGGGAGAGAGAAACACTGGGGGGAGAGGTAGAGAGAGAGAAACACTGGGGGGAGAGAGAGAGAGGAACACACGGGGGAGAGAGAGAGAGAGAGAGAAACACTGGGGGGAGAGAGAGAGAAAATCATTGGGGGGAGAGAGAGAGAGACAGAGAAACATTGGGGGGAGAGAGAGAGAAACTCTGGGGAGAGAGAGAGAGAGAGAGAAACACTTGGGCGAGAGAGAGAGAGAGAGAGAAACTCTGGGGGGAGAGCGAGAGAAACACTGGGGGGAGAGAGAGAGAGAGAAACACTGGGGGGATGGAGAGAGAGAAACACTGGGGAGAGAGAGAGAGAAACACTGGGTGGAGAGAGAGAAACACTGGGTGGAGAGAGAGAAACACTGGGGGGAGAGAGAGAGAGAAACACTGAGGGAGAGAGAGAGAGAAACACTGGGGGGAGAGAGAGAGAAACACTTGGGGGAGAGGCAGGGGGAGCGAGAGAGAGAAACACTGGGGGGAGTGAGAGAGAGAGAGAGAGAGAGACACTGGGGGGTGAGACAGAGAGAGAGAGAGAGAGAAACACTGGGGAGAGAGAGAGAGAGAGCGAGAGAGAGAGAAACACTGGGGGGAGAGAGAGAGAGAAACACTGGGGGGAGAGAGAGAGAGAGAGAAACACTGGGGGGCTGAGAGAGAGAGACAGAATCACTGGGGGGAGATAGAGAGAGAGAGAGAGGGAGAAACACTGGGGGGAGAGAGAGGGGGGAGAGAGAGAGAAACACTGGGGGGAGAGGCAGGGGAGAGAGAGAGAGAAACACTTGGGGGAGAGGCAGGGGGAGAGAGAGAGATAAACACTGGGGGGAGAGACAGAGAGAGAGAGAGAGAGAGAGAGAGAGAAACAATGGGGAGAGAGAGAGAGAGAGCGAGAGAGAGAGAAACAACTGGGGGGGGAGAGAGAGAGAGAGAGAGAGAGAAACACTGGGGTGATAGAGAGAGAGAGAGAGAAACACTGGGGGGAGAGAGAGAAACACGGGGGAGAGAGAGAGAGAGAGAGAGAGAGAGAAACACTGGGGGGTGAGAGACAGAGAGAGGGAGACGGAGAAAACACTGGGGAGAGAGAGAGAAACACTGGGGGGAGAGGGGAGAGAGAGAGAAACACTGGGGGGAGAGAGAGAGGAACACAGGGGAGAGAGAGAGAGAGAGAGAGAAACACTGGGGGGAGAGAGAGAGAAACACTGGGGGGAGAGGAGAGAGAGAAACACTTGGGGGTGAGAGAGAGAGAAACTCTGGGGAGAGAGAGAGAGAGAGAGAGAGAAACACTTGGGCGAGATGGAGAGAGAAACTCTGGGGGGAGAGAGAGAGAAACACTGGGGGGAGAGAGAGAGAGAAACACTGGGGGGAGGGAGAGAGAGAAACACTGGGGGAGAGAGAGAGAAACACTGGTTGGAGAGAGAAACACTGGGGGGAGAGAGAGAGAAACACTGGGGGGAGAGAGAGAGAGAAACACTGAGGGAGAGAGAGAGAGAAACACTGGGGGGAGAGAGAGAGAGAAACACTTGGGGGAGAGGCAGGGGGAGCGAGAGAGAGAAACACTGGGGGGAGTGAGAGAGAGAGAGAGAGAAACACTGGGGGGAGAGACAGAGAGAGAGAGAGAGAAACACTGGGGAGAGAGAGAGAGAGCGAGAGAGAGAGAAACACTGGGGGGAGAGAGAGAGAGAAACACTGGGGGGAGAGAGAGAGAGAGAAACACTGGGGGGGCTGAGAGAGAGAGTGAAACACTGGGGTGAGATAGAGAGAGAGAGAGAAACACTGGGGGAAGAGAGAGGGGGGGAGAGAGAGAATCACTGGGGGGAGAGAGAGGGGGAGAGAGAGAGAGAAACACTGGGGGGAGAGAGAGAGAAACACTGGGGGAGAGGCAGGGGGAGAGAGAGAGAAACACTGGGGGGGAGAGAGAGAAACACTGGGGGGAGAGGCAGGGGGAGAGAGAGAGAGAAACACTGGGGGGAGAGAGAGAAACACTGGGGGGAGAGAGAGAAACACTGGGGGGAGAGGCAGGGGGAGTGAGAGAGAGAAACACTGGGGGGAGAGAGAGGGGGAGAGAGGGAGAGAGGGAGAGAAACACTGGGGGGAGAGAGAGAGAGAGAGAAACACTCGGGGGGGAGAGAGGGAGAGAAACACTGGGGGGCGAGAGAGAGAGAAACAGTGGGGGGAGAGTGAGAGAGAAACACTGGGGGGAGAGAGAGAGATAAACACTGGGGAGAGAGAGAGAGAAATACTGGGTCTGAGAGCGAGAGAGAAACACTGGGGGGAGAGAGAGAGAGAAACACTGTGGGGAGAGAGTGAGAGAGAAACACTGGGGGAGAGAGAGGGGGAGAGAGAGAGAGAGAAACACTGGGGGGAGAGAGAAAAACACTGGGGGGAGAGGCAGGGGGAGAGAGAGAGAGAAACACTGGGGGGGACAGAGAGAAACACTTGGGGGAGAGGCAGGGGAGAGAGAGAGAGAGAAACACTGGGGGGAGAGAGGGGGAGAGAGAGAGAGAGAAACACTGGGGGGAGAGAGAGAGAGAAACACTAGGGGGAGAGAGAGAGAGAGAAACACTGGGGGGAGAGAGAGAGAGAAACACTGGGGGAGAGAGAGAGAGAGAGAGAAACACTGAGGAGAGAGAGGGGGAGAGAGAGAAAGAGTGGGGGCGAGAGAGAGAGTAAACACTGGGGGGAGCGAGAGAGAGAA
>NW_027139742.1:0-100619 GCF_035084215.1 Heptranchias perlo | reverse complement strand
TGATGGTCTCGTAGGGATTGGAGCGAGTGCGGGCCCTTCGCATCTCCTCCCCCTCCAGTTCATCAAACACACTCTGAAAACACAGGACACACATCAGGAGAGAGGCCCCGGGAACAGGCCGGGAACGGACCGGGAACGGCCCGGGAACAGGCCCGGGAACGGACCGGGAACAGGCCCGGGAACGGACCGGGAACAGGCCCGGGAACGGACCGGGAACAGGCCCGGGAACGGACCGGGAACGGACCGGGAACAGGCCCGGGAACGGACCGGGAACAGGCCCGGGAACGGACCGGGAACAGGCCCGGGAACGGACCGGGAACAGGCCCGGGAACGGACCGGGAACAGGCCCGGGAACGGACCGGGAACAGGCCCGGGAACGGACCGGGAACAGGACCGGGAACAGGCCCGGGAACGGACCGGGAACGGACCGGGAACAGGCCCGGGAACGGACCGGGAACGGACCCGGGAACAGGCCGGGAACGGACCGGGAACAGGCCCGGGAACGGACCGGGAACGGACCGGGACGGACCGGGAACAGGCCCGGGGAACGGACCGGGAACGGCCCGGGAACGGACCGGGAACAGGCCCGGGAACGGCCCGGGAACGGACCGGGAACAGGCCCGGGAACGGACCGGGAACAGGCCCGGGAACGGACCGGGAACAGGCCCGGGAACGGAACCCGGGAACAGGCCCGGGAACGGACCGGGAACGGACCGGGAACGGGCCCGGGAACGGACCGGGAACGGGCCCGGGAACGGACCGGGAACGGGCCCGGGAACGGACCGGGAACGGGCCCGGGAACAGGCCCGGGAACGGGCCCGGGAACGGACCGGGAACGGGCCCGGGAACGGACCGGGAACGGGCCCGGGAACAGGCCCGGGAACGGGCCCGGGAACAGGCCCGGGAACGGACCGGGAACAGGCCCGGGAACAGGCCCGGAACTGACCGGGAACAGGCCCGGGAACAGACCAGGATCGCCACACACTCGGCAACGAGCTCCACACCTCCAGACTCAAAATATGAACCCACTCCGTGTACACGATACTAACCGTACATCAGACCCACTCCGTGTACACAATACTAACCGTACATCAGACCCACTCCGTGTACACAATACTAACCGTACATCAGACCCACTCCCGTGTACACGATACTAACCTTACATCAGACCCACTCCGTGGACACGATACTAACCTTACATCAGACCCACTCCGTGTACACGATACTAACCTAACATCAGACCCACTCCGTGTACCACGATACTAACCGTACATCAGACCCACTCCGTGTACACGATACTAACCGTACATCAGACCCACTCCGTGTACACGATACTAACCTTACATCAGACCCACTCCGTGTACACGATACTAACCGTACATCAGACCCACTCCGTGTACACTATACTAACCTTACATCAGACCCACTCCGTGTACACAATACTAACCGTACATCAGACCCACTCCGTGTACACGATACTAACCTTACATCAGACCCACTCCGTGTACACAATACGAACCTTACATCAGACCCACTCCGTGTACACGATACTAACCGTACATCAGACCCACTCCGTGTACACGATACTAACCTTACATCAGACCCACTCCGTGTACACAATACTAACCGTACATCAGACCCACTCCGTGTACACGATACTAACCTTACATCAGACCCACTCCGTGTACACAATACTAACCTTACATCAGACCACTCCGTGTACACGATACTAACCGTACATCGGACCCACTCCGTGTACACAATACTAACCTTACATCAGGCCCACTCCGTGTACACGATACTAACCGTACATCGGACCCACTCCGTGTACACGATACGAACCGTACATCAGACCCCACTCCGTGTACACAATGACTAAACCGTACATCAGACCCACTCCGTGTACACAATACTAACCTTACATCAGACCCACTCCGTGTACACGATACTAACCGTACATCAGACCCACTCCGTGTACACAATACTAACCGTACATCAGACCCACTCCGCGTACACAATACTAACCGTACATCGGACCCACTCCGTGTACACAATACTAACCGTACATCAGACCCACTCCGTGTACACGATACTAACCGTACATCAGACCCACTCCGTGTACACGATACTAACCGTACATCAGACCCACTCCGTGTACACAATACTAACCGTACATCAGACCCACTCCGTGTTACACAATACTAACCGTGCATCGGACCCACTCCGTGTACACAATACTAACCGTACATCAGACCCACTCCGTGTACACAATACTAACCGTACATCGGACCCACTCCGTGTACACAATACTAACCGTACATCAGACCCACTCCGTGTACACAATACTAACCGTACATCGGACCCACTCGTGTACACAATACTAACCGTACAATCGGACCCACTCCGTGTACACAATACTAACCGTACATCAGACCCACTCCGTGGACACGATACTAACCGTACATCAGACCCACTCCGTGTACACAATACTAACCGTACATCGGACCCACTCCGTGTACACGATACTAACCGTACATCAGACCCACTCCGTGTACACGATACTAACCGTACATCAGACCCACTCCGTGTACACGATACTAACCTTACATCAGACCCACTCCGTGTACACGATACTAACCGTACATCAGACCCACTCCGTGTACACGATACTAACCGTACATCGGACCCACTCCGTGTACACGATACTAACCTTACATCAGACCCACTCCGTGTACACGATACTAACCGTACATCAGACCCACTCCGTGTACACAATACTAACCGTACATCAGACCCACTCCGTGTACACGATACTAACCGTACATCAGACCCACTCCGTGGACACGATACTAACCTTACATCAGACCCACTCCGTGTACACAATACTAACCGTACATCAGACCCACTCCGTGTACACAATACTAACCGTACATCAGACCCACTCCGTGTACACAATACTAACCGTACATCAGACCCACTCCGTGTACACAATACTAACCGTACATCAGACCCACTCCGTGTACACGATACTAACCGTACATCAGACCCACTCCGTGTACACGATACTAACCTTACATCAGACCCACTCCGTGTACACAATACTAACCGTACATCAGACCCACTCCGTGTACACAATACTAACCGTACATCAGACCCACTCCGTGTACACGATACTAACCGTACATCAGACCCACTCCGTGTACACGATACTAACCGTACATCGGACCCCACTCCGTGTACACGATACTAACCGTACATCAGACCCACTCCGTGTACACGATACTAACCGTACATCGGACCCACTCCGTGTACACGATACTAACCGTACATCAGACCCACTCCGTGTACACAATACTAACCGTACATCGGACCCACTCCGTGCACACGATACTAACCGTACATCGGACCCACTCCGTGTACACAATACTAACCGTACATCGGACCCACTCCGTGTACACAATACTAACCGTACATCAGACCCACTCCGTGTACACAATACTAACCGTACATCAGACCCACTCCGTGCACACGATACTAACCGTACATCAGACCCACTCCGTGTACACAATACTAACCGTACATCAGACCCACTCCGTGTACACGATACTAACCGTACATCAGACCCACTCCGTGTACACGATACTAACCTTACATCAGACCCACTCCGTGTACACAATACTAACCGTACATCAGACCCACTCCGTGTACACTATACTAACCGTGCATCAGACCCACTCCGTGTACACGATACTAACCGTACATCAGACCCACTCCGTGTACACGATACTAACCGTACATCAGACCCACTCCGTGTACACGATACTAACCGTACATCAGACCCACTCCGTGTACACGATACTAACCGTACATCAGACCCACTCCGTGTACACGATACTAACCGTACATCAGACCCACTCCGTGTACACGATACTAACCGTACATCAGACCCACTCCGTGTACACGATACTAACCGTACATCAGACCCACTCCGTGTACACGATACTAACCGTACATCAGACCCACTCCGTGTACACGATACTAACCTTACATCAGACCCACTCCGTGTACACAATACTAACCGTACATCAGACCCACTCCGTGTACACGATACTAACCGTACATCAGACCCACTCCGTGGACACGATACTAACCGTACATCAGACCCACTCCGTGTACACGATACTAACCGTCCATCAGACCCACTCCGTGTACACGATACTAACCGTACATCAGACCCACTCCGTGTACACGATACTAACCGTACATCAGACCCACTCCGTGTACACGATACTAACCGTACATCAGACCCACTCCGTGTACACGATACTAACCGTCCATCAGACCCACTCCGTGTACACGATACTAACCTTACATCAGACCCACTCCGTGTACACGATACTAACCTTACATCAGACCCACTCCGTGTACACGATACTAACCGTACATCAGACCCACTCCGTGTACACGATACTAACCGTACATCAGACCCACTCCGTGTACACGATACTAACCGTACATCAGACCCACTCCGTGTACACGATACTAACCTTACATCAGACCCACTCCGTGTACACGATACCAACCGTACATCAGACCCACTCCGTGTACACGATACTAACCGTACATCAGACCCACTCCGTGTACACGATACTAACCGTACATCAGACCCACTCCGTGTACACGATACAAACCTTACATCGCAGCACTTTGCTTAACAGCTTCGCGTCACAGAACTCCGTCTCATCCTCGATCTCCATTTTCCGCTGGTGGTTGGGGGAAAACATCATGGTCAGATCCCCAGAGGGGCTTTTAAACTCCAACTCATCAATCAGTCTGCTCAGCCAGCAGCTGTTAATGTATTTCCATTTCTCTACCTGTCCGATGACCATCCATTCCCGCAGCTCCGCTGCATGTGGTACCTCCAAGGAACATTCCGGAAACCACTCGACTCTTTCATAAGCACCAGGCTGGAGAGAGACAGAAATCTTCATCAAGGGGAGACATCAATGGACCCATCCCATCCCCCAACAAAGTTCACCGCGTCCCCCGACCCCCGTCTCACCCCCGACCCCCCGACCCCGCCTCACCCCGACCCCCGCCTCACCCCGACCCCCGCCTCACCCCGTCCCCCGCCTCACCCCGACCCCCGTCTCACCCCGTCCCCCGTCTCACCCCGTCCCCCAGACTCACCCCGTCCCCAGACTCACCCCGTCCCCCGTCTCACCCCCGACCCCCCCGACCCCGCCTCACCCCGACCCCCCGCCTCACCCCGACCCCAACCCACCCATACCCCCGCCTCACCCCGACACCCGCCTCACCCCGTCCCCCGACCCACCCTGACCCCCGCCTCACCCAGACTCACCCCGACCCCCGCCTCACCCCGTCCCCCGACTCACCACGTCCCCCGCCTCACCCCGACCCCCCGCCTCACCCCGACCCCCGCCTCACCCCGTCCCCCGCCTCACCCCGACCCCCGCCTCACCCCGTCCCCCGCCTCACCCCGTCCCCCGCCTCACCCCGACCCCCCGACCCCGCCTCACCCCGACCCCGACCCACCCCGACCCCCGCCTCACCCCGACCCCCGCCTCACCCCGTCCCCCGCCTCACCCCGTCCCCCGCCTCACCCCGTCCCCCGCCTCACCCCGTCCCCCGCCTCACCCCGTCCCCCGCCTCACCCCGTCCCCCGCCTCACCCCGTCCCCCGCCTCACCCCGACCCTCGCCTCGCCCCGACCCACCCCGACCCCCGCCTCACCCCGACTCACCCCGACCCCCGCCTCACCCCGTCCCCCGCCTCACCCCGACCCCCCCGACCCCGCCTCACCCCGACCCCGACCCACCCCGACCCCCGCCTCACCCCGACCCCCGCCTCACCCCGTCCCCCGCCTCACCCCGTCCCCCGCCTCACCCCGTCCCCCGCCTCACCCCGTCCCCCCGCCTCACCCCGTCCCCCGCCTCACCCCGTCCCCCGCCTCACCCCGTCCCCCGCCTCACCCCGACCCTCGCCTCGCCCCGACCCACCCCGACCCCCGCCTCACCCCGACTCACCCCGACCCCCGCCTCACCCCGTCCCCCGCCTCACCCCGTCCCCCGCCTCACCCCGTCCCCCGCCTCACCCCGTCCCCCGCCTCACCCCGACCCCCGCCTCACCCCGACCCCCGCCTCACCCCGTCCCCCGCCTCACCCCGTCCCCCGTCTCACCCCGACCCCCGCCTCGCCCCGACCCCCGCCTCACCCCGACCCCCGACTCACCCCGACCCCCGCCTCACCCCGTCCCCCGCCTCACCCCGACCCCCGCCTCACCCCGACCCCCGACTCACCCCGACCCCCGACTCACCCCGACCCCCGACTCACCCCGACCCCCGACTCACCCCGACCCCCGCCTCACCCCGTCACCCGACCCCCGCCTCATCCCGACCCCCGCCTCACCCCATCCCCCGCCTCACCCCGTCCCCCGACCCCCGCCTCATCCCGACCCCCGCCTCACCCCGTCCCCCGTCTCACCCCGACCCCCGCCTCACCCCGACCCCCCGTCTCACCCCGTCCCCCGCCTCACCCCGTCACCCGACCCCCGCCTCACCCCATCCCCCGTCTCACCCCGTCCCCCGCCTCACCCCGTCACCCGACCCCCGCCTCACCCCGTCCCCCGACTCACCCCATCCCCCGACCCCCGCCTCACCCCGACCCCCGCCTCACCCCGACCCCCGCCTCACCCCGACCCCCGCCTCACCCCGACCCCCGCCTCACCCCGACCCCCCGCCTCACCCCGACCCCCGCCTCACCCCGACCCCCGCCTCACCCCGACCCCCGCCTCACCCCGTCCCCCGCCTCACCCAGTCCCCCGCCTCACCCCGTCCCCCGCCTCACCCCGTCCCCCGACTCACCCCGACCCCCGCCTCACCCCGTCCCCCGCCTCACCCCGACCCCCGCCTCACCCCGACCCCCGCCTCACCCCGTCCCCCGCCTCACCCGACCCCCGCCTCACCCCGTCCCCCGCCTCACCCCGATCCCCGCCTCACCCCGTCCCCCGCCTCACCCCGTCCCCCGCCTCACCCCGATCCCCGCCTCACCCCGTCCCCCGCCTCACCCCGTCCCCCGCCTCACCCCGTCCCCCGCCTCACCCCGACCCCCCGACCCCCGCCATCCCCCGACCCCCGCCGAGCCCCGATCCCCCCATCGCCCCGATCCCCCCATCGCCCCGATCCCCCCATCGCCCCGACCCCCCCCATCGCCCCGACTCCCCCCATCGCCCCGACCCCCCCCATCGCCCCGACCCTCGCTTCACGCGTCCCCTAAACCACCGCCTCATCCCGACCCCCTAATCTCACCGTCTGTACCGACAGTGATAATCACAGTACACTCACTAATCTCACCGTCTGTACCGACAGTGATAATCACAGTACACTCACTAATCTCACCGTCTACACCGACAGTGATAATCACAGTACACTCACTCATCTCACCGTCTGTACCGACAGTGATAATCACAGTACACTCACTAATCTCACCGTCTGTACCGACAGTGATAATCACAGTACACTCACTAATCTCACCGTCTGTACCGACAGTGATAATCACAGTACACTCACTAATCTCACCGTCTGTACCGACAGTGATAATCACAGTACACTCACTAATCTCACCGTCTGTACCGACAGTGATAATCACAGTACACTCACTAATCTCACCGTCTGTACCGACAGTGATAATCACAGTACACTCACTAATCTCACCGTCAACACCGACAGTGATAATCACAGTACACTCACTAATCTCACCGTCTGTACCGACAGTGATAATCACAGTACACTCACTAATCTCATCGTCTGTACCGACAGTGATAATCACAGTACACTCACTAATCTCACCGTCTGCACCGACAGTGATAATCACAGTACACTCACGAATCTCACCGTCTGTACCGACAGTGATAATCACAGTACACTCACTAATCTCACCGTCTGCACCGACAGTGATAATCACAGTACACTCACTAATCTCACCGTCTGCACCGACAGTGATAATCACAGTACACTCACTAATCTCACCGTCTCCACCGACAGTGATAATCACAGTACACTCACTAATCTCACCGTCTGTACAGACAGTGATAATCACAGTACGCTCACTAATCTCACCGTCTGTACCGACAGTGATAATCACAGTACGCTCACTAATCTCACCGTCTCCACCGACAGTGATAATCACAGTACACTCACTAATCTCACCGTCTGTACCGACAGTGATAATCACAGTACACTCACTAATCTCACCGTCTGTACCGACAGTGATAATCACAGTACACTCACTAATCTCACCGTCTGTACCGACAGTGATAATCACAGTACACTCACTAATCTCACCGTCTGTCCCGACAGTGATAATCACAGTACACTCACTAATCTCACCGTCTGTACCGACAGTGATAATCACAGTACACTCACTAATCTCACCGTCTGTACCGACAGTGATAATCACAGCACACTCACTAATCTCACCGTCGACACCGACAGTGATAATCACAGCACACTCACTAATCTCACCGTCTCCACCGACAGTGATAATCACAGTACACTCACTAATCTCACCGTCTGGACCGACAGTGATAATCACAGTACGCTCACTAATCTCACCGTCTGTACCGACAGTGATAATCACAGTACACTCACTCATCTCACCGTCTGTACCGACAGTGATAATCACAGTACACTCACTAATCTCACCGTCTGTACCGACAGTGATAATCACAGTACACTCACTAATCTCACCGTCTGTACCGACAGTGATAATCACAGTACACTCACTAATCTCACCGTCTGTACCGACAGTGATAATCACAGTACACTCACTAATCTCACCGTCTGTCCCGACAGTGATAATCACAGTACACTCACTAATCTCACCGTCTGTACCGACAGTGATAATCACAGTACACTCACTAATCTCACCGTCTGTACCGACAGTGATAATCACAGTACACTCACTAATCTCACCGTCTACACCGACAGTGATAATCACAGCAGACTCACTAATCTCACCGTCTGTACCGACAGTGATAATCACAGCACACTCACTAATCTCACCGTCTGTACCGACAGTGATAATCACAGTGCACTCACTAATCTCACCGTCTGTACCGACAGTGATAATCACAGTACACTCACTAATCTCACCGTTCGCACCGACAGTGATAATCACAGTACACTCACTAATCTCACCGTCTGTACCGACAGTGATAATCACAGTACACTCACTAATCTCACCGTCTGTACCGACAGTGATAATCACAGTACACTCACGAATCTCACCGTCTGTACCGACAGTGATAATCACAGTACACTCACTAATCTCACCATCTGCACCTACAGTGATAATCACAGTACACTCACTAATCTCACCGTCTACACCGACAGTGATAATCACAGTACACTCACTAATCTCACCGTCTGTACCGACAGTGATAATCACAGTACACTCACTAATCTCACCGTCTGTACCGACAGTGATAATCACAGTACGCTCACTAATCTCACCGTCTGTACCGACAGTGATAATCACAGTACGCTCACTAATCTCACCGTCTCCACCGACAGTGATAATCACAGTACGCTCACTAATCTCACCGTCTGTACCGACAGTGATAATCACAGTACACTCACTAATCTCACCGTCTGTACCGACAGTGATAATCACAGTACACTCACTAATCTCACCGTCTGTACCGACAGTGATAATCACAGTACACTCACTAATCTCACCGTCTGTACCGACAGTGATAATCACAGTACACTCACGAATCTCACCGTCTGTACCGACAGTGATAATCACAGCACACTCACTAATCTCACCGTCTGCACCGACAGTGATAATCACAGTACACTCACTAATCTCACCGTCTGTACCGACAGTGATAATCACAGTACACTCACTAATCTCACCGTCTGTACCGACAGTGATAATCACAGTGCACTCACTAATCTCACCGTTTGTACCGACAGTGATAATCACAGTACACTCACTAATCTCACCGTCTGTACCGACAGTGATAATCACAGTACACTCACTAATCTCACCGTCTGTACCGACAGTGATAATCACAGTACACTCACTAATCTCACCGTCTGTACCGACAGTGATAATCACAGTACACTCACTAATCTCACCGTCTGTACCGACAGTGATAATCACAGTACACTCACTAATCTCACCGTCTGTACCGACAGTGATAATCACAGTACACTCACTAATCTCACCGTCTGTACCGACAGTGATAATCACAGGACACTCACTAATCTCACCGTCTGTACCGACAGTGATAATCACAGTACACTCACTAATCTCACCGTCTGTACCGACAGTGATAATCACAGTGCACTCACTAATCTCACCGTCTGTACCGACAGTGATAATCACAGTGCACTCACTAATCTCACCGTCTGTACCGACAGTGATAATCACAGTACACTCACTAATCTCACCGTCCGCACCGACAGTGATAATCACAGTACACTCACTAATCTCACCGTCTGTACCGACAGTGATAATCACAGTACACTCACTAATCTCACCGTCTGCACCGACAGTGATAATCACAGTACACTCACGAATCTCACCGTCTGTACCGACAGTGATAATCACAGTACACTCACTAATCTCACCGTCTGTACCGACAGTGATAATCACAGTACACTCAGTAATCTCACCGTCTGCACCGACAGTGATAATCACAGTACACTCACTAATCTCACCGTCTGTACCGACAGTGATAATCACAGTACACTCACTAATCTCACCGTCTGTACCGACAGTGATAATCACAGTACACTCACTAATCTCACCGTCTGTACCGACAGTGATAATCACAGTACACTCACTAATCTCACCGTCTGTACCGACAGTGATAATCACAGCACACTCACTAATCTCACCGTCTGTACCGACAGTGATAATCACAGTACACTCACTAATCTCACCGTCTGTACCGACAGTGATAATCACAGTACACTCACTAATCTCACCATCTGTACCGACAGTGATAATCACAGTGCACTCACTAATCTCACCGTTTGTACCGACAGTGATAATCACAGTACACTCACTAATCTCACCGTCTGTACCGACAGTGATAATCACAGTACACTCACTAATCTCACCGTCTGTACCGACAGTGATAATCACAGTACACTCACTAATCTCACCGTCTGTACCGACAGTGATAATCACAGTACACTCACTAATCTCACCGTCTGTACCGACAGTGATAATCACAGTACACTCACTAATCTCACCGTCTGTACCGACAGTGATAATCACAGTACACTCACGAATCTCACCGTCTGTACCGACAGTGATAATCACAGTACACTCACTAATCTCACCATCTGCACCTACAGTGATAATCACAGTACACTCACTAATCTCACCGTCTACACCGACAGTGATAATCACAGTACACTCACTAATCTCACCGTCTGTACCGACAGTGATAATCACAGTACACTCACTAATCTCACCGTCTGTACCGACAGTGATAATCACAGTACGCTCACTAATCTCACCGTCTGTACCGACAGTGATAATCACAGTACGCTCACTAATCTCACCGTCTCCACCGACAGTGATAATCACAGTACACTCACTAATCTCACCGTCTGTACCGACAGTGATAATCACAGTACACTCACTAATCTCACCGTCTGTACCGACAGTGATAATCACAGTACACTCACTAATCTCACCGTCTGTACCGACAGTGATAATCACAGTACACTCACTAATCTCACCGTCTGTACCGACAGTGATAATCACAGTACACTCACTAATCTCACCGTCTGTACCGACAGTGATAATCACAGCACACTCACTAATCTCACCGTCTGTACCGACAGTGATAATCACAGTACACTCACTAATCTCACCGTCTGTACCGACAGTGATAATCACAGTACACTCACTAATCTCACCGTCTGTACCGACAGTGATAATCACAGTGCACTCACTAATCTCACCGTATGTACCGACAGTGATAATCACAGTACACTCACTAATCTCACCGTCTGTACCGACAGTGATAATCACAGTACACTCACTAATCTCACCGTCTGTACCGACAGTGATAATCACAGTACACTCACTAATCTCACCGTCTGTACCGACAGTGATAATCACAGTACACTCACTAATCTCACCGTCTGTACCGACAGTGATAATCACAGTACACTCACTAATCTCACCGTCTGTACCGACAGTGATAATCACAGGACACTCACTAATCTCACCGTCTGTACCGACAGTGATAATCACAGTACACTCACTAATCTCACCGTCTGCACCGACAGTGATAATCACAGTACACTCACTCATCTCACCGTCTGTACCGACAGTGATAATCACAGTACACTCACTAATCTCACCGTCTGTACCGACAGTGATAATCACAGTACACTCACTAATCTCACCGTCTGCACCGACAGTGATAATCACAGTACACTCACGAATCTCACCGTCTGTACCGACAGTGATAATCACAGTACACTCACTAATCTCACCGTCTGTACCGACAGTGATAATCACAGTACACTCACTAATCTCACCGGCTGCACCGACAGTGATAATCACAGCACACTCACTAATCTCACCGTCTGTACCGACAGTGATAATCACAGTACACTCACTAATCTCACCGTCTGTACCGACAGTGATAATCACAGTACACTCACTAATCTCACCGTCTGTACAGACAGTGATAATCACAGTACACTCACTAATCTCACCGTCTACACCGACAGTGATAATCACAGTACACTCACTAATCTCACCGTCTGCACCGACAGTGATAATCACAGTACACTCACTAATCTCACCGTCTACACCGACAGTGATAATCACAGTACACTCACTAATCTCACCGTCTACACCGACAGTGATAATCACAGTACACTCAATAATCTCACCGTCTACACCGACAGTGATAATCACAGTACACTCACTAATCTCTCCGTCTCCACCGACAGTGATAATCACAGTACACTCACTAATCTCACCGTCTGTACCGACAGTGATAATCACAGTACACTCACTAATCTCACCGTCTGTACCGACAGTGATAATCACAGTGCACTCACTAATCTCACCGTCTACACCGACAGTGATAATCACAGTACACTCACTAATCTCACCGTCTGTACCGACAGTGATAATCACAGTGCACTCACTAATCTCACCGTCTGTACCGACAGTGATAATCACAGTACACTCACTAATCTCACCGTCTGTACCGACAGTGATAATCACAGTACACTCACTAATCTCACCGTCTGTACAGACAGTGATAATCACAGTACACTCACTAATCTCACCGTCTACACCGACAGTGATAATCACAGTACACTCACTAATCTCACCGTCTGCACCGACAGTGATAATCACAGTACACTCACTAATCTCACCGTCTACACCGACAGTGATAATCACAGTACACTCACTAATCTCACCGTCTACACCGACAGTGATAATCACAGTACACTCAATAATCTCACCGTCTACACCGACAGTGATAATCACAGTACACTCACTAATCTCTCCGTCTCCACCGACAGTGATAATCACAGTACACTCACTAATCTCACCGTCTGTACCGACAGTGATAATCACAGTACACTCACTAATCTCACCGTCTGTACCGACAGTGATAATCACAGTGCACTCACTAATCTCACCGTCTACACCGACAGTGATAATCACAGTACACTCACTAATCTCACCGTCTGTACCGACAGTGATAATCACAGTGCACTCACTAATCTCACCGTCTGTACCGACAGTGATAATCACAGTACACTCACTAATCTCACCGTCTGTACAGACAGTGATAATCACAGTACACTCACTAATCTCACCGTCTGTACCGACAGTGATAATCACAGTACACTCACTAATCTCACCGTCTGTACCGACAGTGATGATCACAGTACACTCACGAATCTCACCGTCTGTACCGACAGTGATAATCACAGTACACTCACTAATCTCACCGTCTGTACCGACAGTGATAATCACAGTACACTCACTAATCTCACCGTCTGCACCGACAGTGATAATCACAGTACACTCACGAATCTCACCGTCTGTACCGACAGTGATAATCACAGTACACTCACTAATCTCACCGTCTGTACCGACAGTGATAATCACAGTACACTCACTAATCTCACCGTCTGCACCGACAGTGATAATCACAGTACACTCACGAATCTCACCGTCTGTACCGACAGTGATAATCACAGTACACTCACTAATCTCACCGTCTGCACCGACAGTGATAATCACAGTACACTCACTAATCTCACCGTCTACACCGACAGTGATAATCACAGTACACTCACTAATCTCACCGTCTCCACCGACAGTGATAATCACAGTACACTCACTAATCTCACCGTCTGTACCGACAGTGACAATCACAGTACGCTCACGAATCTCACCGTTTGTACCGACAGTGATAATCACAGTACACTCACTAATCTCACCGTCTGTACCGACAGTGATAATCACAGTACGCTCACAAATCTCACCGTTTGTACCGACAGTGATAATCACAGTACACTCACTAATCTCACCGTCTGTACCGACAGTGATAATCACAGTGCACTCACTAATCTCACCGTCTACACCGACAGTGATAATCACAGTACACTCACTAATCTCACCGTCTGTACCGACAGTGATAATCACAGTACACTCACTAATCTCACCGTCTGTACCGACAGTGATAATCACAGTACACTCACTAATCTCACCGTCTGTACCGACAGTGATAATCACAGTACACTCACTAATCTCACCGTCTGTACCGACAGTGATAATCACAGTACACTCACTAATCTCACCGTCTGTACAGACAGTGATAATCACAGTACACTCACTAATCTCACCGTCTGTACCGACAGTGATAATCACAGTACACTCACTAATCTCACCGTCTGTACCGACAGTGATAATCACAGTACTCTCACTAATCTCACCGTCTGTACCGACAGTGATAATCACAGTACACTCACTAATCTCACCGTCTGTACCGACAGTGATAATCACAGTACACTCACTAATCTCACCGTCTGCACCGACAGTGATAATCACAGTACACTCACGAATCTCACCGTCTACACCGACAGTGATAATCACAGTACACTCACTAATCTCACCGTCTCCACCGACAGTGATAATCACAGTACGCTCACTAATCTCACCGTCTGTACCGACAGTGATAATCACAGTACGCTCACTAATCTCACCGTTTGTACCGACAGTGATAATCACATTACACTCACTAATCTCACCGTCTGTACCGACAGTGATAATCACAGTACGCTCACTAATCTCACCGTTTGTACCGACAGTGATAATCACAGTACGCTCACTAAACTCACCGTTTGTACCGACAGTGATAATCACAGTACGCTCACTAATCTCACCGTCTCCACCGACAGTGATAATCACAGTACACTCACTAATCTCACCGTCTGTACCGACAGTGATAATCACAGGACACTCACTGATCTCACCGTCTGTACCGACAGTGATAATCACAGTACACTCACTGATCTCACCGTCTGTACCGACAGTGATAATCACAGTACACTCACTAATCTCACCGTCTGTACCGACAGTGATAATCACAGTACACTCACTAATCTCACCGTCTGTACCGACAGTGATAATCACAGTACACTCACTAATCTCACCGTCTGTACCGACAGTGATAATCACAGTGCACTCACTAATCTCACCGTCTGTACCGACAGTGATAATCACAGTGCACTCACTAATCTCACCGTCTGTACCGACAGTGATAATCACAGTACACTCACTAATCTCACCGTCTGTACCGACAGTGATAATCACAGTACACTCACTAATCTCACCGTCTGTACCGACAGTGATAATCACAGTACACTCACGAATCTCACCGTCTGTACCGACAGTGATAATCACAGTACACTCACCAATCTCACCGTCTGCACCGACAGTGATAATCACAGTACACTCACGAATCTCACCGTCTACACCGACAGTGATAATCACAGTACACTCACTAATCTCACCGTCTCCACCGACAGTGATAATCACAGTACGCTCACTAATCTCACCGTCTGTACCGACAGTGATAATCACAGTACGCTCACTAATCTCACCGTCTGTACCGACAGTGATAATCACAGTACACTCACTAATCTCACCGTCTGTACCGACAGTGATAATCACAGTACACTCACTAATCTCACCGTCTGTCCCGACAGTGATAATCACAGTACACTCACTAATCTCACCGTCTGTCCCGACAGTGATAATCACAGTACACTCACTAATCTCACCGTCTACACCGACAGTGATAATCACAGTACACTCACTAATCTCACCGTCTGTACCGACAGTGATAATCACAGTGCACTCACTAATCTCACCGTCTGTACCGACAGTGATAATCACAGTACACTCACTAATCTCACCGTCTGTACAGACAGTGATAATCACAGTACACTCACTAATCTCACCGTCTGTACCGACAGTGATAATCACAGTACACTCACTAATCTCACCGTCTGTACCGACAGTGATGATCACAGTACACTCACGAATCTCACCGTCTGTACCGACAGTGATAATCACAGTACACTCACTAATCTCACCGTCTGTACCGACAGTGATAATCACAGTACACTCACTAATCTCACCGTCTGCACCGACAGTGATAATCACAGTACACTCACGAATCTCACCGTCTGTACCGACAGTGATAATCACAGTACACTCACTAATCTCACCGTCTGTACCGACAGTGATAATCACAGTACACTCACTAATCTCACCGTCTGCACCGACAGTGATAATCACAGTACACTCACGAATCTCACCGTCTGTACCGACAGTGATAATCACAGTACACTCACTAATCTCACCGTCTGCACCGACAGTGATAATCACAGTACACTCACTAATCTCACCGTCTACACCGACAGTGATAATCACAGTACACTCACTAATCTCACCGTCTCCACCGACAGTGATAATCACAGTACACTCACTAATCTCACCGTCTGTACCGACAGTGACAATCACAGTACGCTCACGAATCTCACCGTTTGTACCGACAGTGATAATCACAGTACACTCACTAATCTCACCGTCTGTACCGACAGTGATAATCACAGTACGCTCACAAATCTCACCGTTTGTACCGACAGTGATAATCACAGTACACTCACTAATCTCACCGTCTGTACCGACAGTGATAATCACAGTGCACTCACTAATCTCACCGTCTACACCGACAGTGATAATCACAGTACACTCACTAATCTCACCGTCTGTACCGACAGTGATAATCACAGTACACTCACTAATCTCACCGTCTGTACCGACAGTGATAATCACAGTACACTCACTAATCTCACCGTCTGTACCGACAGTGATAATCACAGTACACTCACTAATCTCACCGTCTGTACCGACAGTGATAATCACAGTACACTCACTAATCTCACCGTCTGTACAGACAGTGATAATCACAGTACACTCACTAATCTCACCGTCTGTACCGACAGTGATAATCACAGTACACTCACTAATCTCACCGTCTGTACCGACAGTGATAATCACAGTACTCTCACTAATCTCACCGTCTGTACCGACAGTGATAATCACAGTACACTCACTAATCTCACCGTCTGTACCGACAGTGATAATCACAGTACACTCACTAATCTCACCGTCTGCACCGACAGTGATAATCACAGTACACTCACGAATCTCACCGTCTACACCGACAGTGATAATCACAGTACACTCACTAATCTCACCGTCTCCACCGACAGTGATAATCACAGTACGCTCACTAATCTCACCGTCTGTACCGACAGTGATAATCACAGTACGCTCACTAATCTCACCGTTTGTACCGACAGTGATAATCACATTACACTCACTAATCTCACCGTCTGTACCGACAGTGATAATCACAGTACGCTCACTAATCTCACCGTTTGTACCGACAGTGATAATCACAGTACGCTCACTAAACTCACCGTTTGTACCGACAGTGATAATCACAGTACGCTCACTAATCTCACCGTCTCCACCGACAGTGATAATCACAGTACACTCACTAATCTCACCGTCTGTACCGACAGTGATAATCACAGGACACTCACTGATCTCACCGTCTGTACCGACAGTGATAATCACAGTACACTCACTGATCTCACCGTCTGTACCGACAGTGATAATCACAGTACACTCACTAATCTCACCGTCTGTACCGACAGTGATAATCACAGTACACTCACTAATCTCACCGTCTGTACCGACAGTGATAATCACAGTACACTCACTAATCTCACCGTCTGTACCGACAGTGATAATCACAGTGCACTCACTAATCTCACCGTCTGTACCGACAGTGATAATCACAGTGCACTCACTAATCTCACCGTCTGTACCGACAGTGATAATCACAGTACACTCACTAATCTCACCGTCTGTACCGACAGTGATAATCACAGTACACTCACTAATCTCACCGTCTGTACCGACAGTGATAATCACAGTACACTCACGAATCTCACCGTCTGTACCGACAGTGATAATCACAGTACACTCACCAATCTCACCGTCTGCACCGACAGTGATAATCACAGTACACTCACGAATCTCACCGTCTACACCGACAGTGATAATCACAGTACACTCACTAATCTCACCGTCTCCACCGACAGTGATAATCACAGTACGCTCACTAATCTCACCGTCTGTACCGACAGTGATAATCACAGTACGCTCACTAATCTCACCGTCTGTACCGACAGTGATAATCACAGTACACTCACTAATCTCACCGTCTGTACCGACAGTGATAATCACAGTACACTCACTAATCTCACCGTCTGTCCCGACAGTGATAATCACAGTACACTCACTAATCTCACCGTCTGTACCGACAGTGATAATCACAGTACACTCACTAATCTCACCGTCTGTACCGACAGTGATGATCACAGTACACTCACTAATCTCACCGTCTGCACCGACAGTGATAATCACAGTACACTCACTAATCTCACCGTCTGTACCGACAGTGATAATCACAGTACACTCACTAATCTCACCGTCTGTACAGACAGTGATAATCACAGTACACTCACTAATCTCACCGTCTGTACCGAGAGTGATAATCACAGTACACTCACTAATCTCACCGTCTGTACCGACAGTGATAATCACAGTACACTCACTAATCTCACCGTCTGTACCGACAGTGATAATCACAGTACACTCACTAATCTCACCGTCTGTACCGACAGTGATAATCACAGTACACTCACTAATCTCACCGTCTGCACCGACAGTGATAATCACAGTACACTCACGAATCTCACCGTCTGTACCGACAGTGATAATCACAGTACACTCACTAATCTCACCGTCTGTACCGACAGTGATAATCACAGTACACTCACTAATCTCACCGTCTGCACCGACAGTGATAATCACAGTACACTCACGAATCTCACCGTCTGTACCGACAGTGATAATCACAGTACACTCACTAATCTCACCGTCTGCACAGACAGTGATAATCACAGTACACTAACTAATCTCACCGTCTACACCGACAGTGATAATCACAGTACACTCACTAATCTCACCGTCTCCACCGACAGTGATAATCACAGTACACTCACTAATCTCACCGTCTGTACCGACAGTGATAATCACAGTACGCTCACTAATCTCACCGTCTGTACCGACAGTGATAATCACAGTACACTCACTAATCTCACCGTCTGTACCGACAGTGATAATCACAGTACACTCACTAATCTCACCGTCTGTACCGACAGTGATAATCACAGTACACTCACTAATCTCACCGTCTGTCCCGACAGTGATAATCACAGTACACTCACTAATCTCACCGTCTGTACCGACAGTGATAATCACAGTACACTCACGAATCTCACCGTCTACACCGACAGTGATAATCACAGCACACTCACTAATCTCACCGTCTGTACCGACAGTGATAATCACAGCACACTCACTAATCTCACCGTCTGTACCGACAGTGATAATCACAGTACACTCACTAATCTCACCGTCTGTACCGACAGTGATAATCACAGTGCACTCACTAATCTCACCGTTTGTACCGACAGTGATAATCACAGTACACTCACTAATCTCACCGTCTGTACCGACAGTGATAATCACAGTACACTCACTAATCTCACCGTCTGTACCGACAGTGATAATCACAGTACACTCACTAATCTCACCGTCTGTACCGACAGTGATAATCACAGTGCACTCACTAATCTCACCGTCTGTACCGACAGTGATAATCACAGTGCACTCACTAATCTCACCGTCTGTACCGACAGTGATAATCACAGTACACTCACTAATCTCACCGTCCGCACCGACAGTGATAATCACAGTACACTCACTAATCTCACCGTCTGTACCGACAGTGATAATCACAGTACACTCACTAATCTCACCGTCTGCACCGACAGTGATAATCACAGTACACTCACGAATCTCACCGTCTGTACCGACAGTGATAATCACAGTACACTCACTGATCTCACCGTCTGTACCGACAGTGATAATCACAGTACACTCAGTAATCTCACCGTCTGCACCGACAGTGATAATCACAGTACACTCACGAATCTCACCGTCTGTACCGACAGTGATAATCACAGTACACTCACTAATCTCACCGTCTGCACCGACAGTGATAATCACAGTACACTCACTAATCTCACCGTCTGCACCGACAGTGATAATCACAGTACACTCACTAATCTCTCCGTCTCCACCGACAGTGATAATCACAGTACACTCACTAATCTCACCGTCTGTACCGACAGTGATAATCACAGTACGCTCACTAATCTCACCGTTTGTACCGACAGTGATAATCACAGTACACTCACTAATCTCACCGTCTGTACCGACAGTGATAATCACAGTACACTCACTAATCTCACCGTCTGTACCGACAGTGATAATCACAGTACACTCACTAATCTCACCGTCTGTACCGACAGTGATAATCACAGTACACTCACTAATCTCACCGTCTGTACCGACAGTGATAATCACAGTACACTCACTAATCTCACCGTCTGTACCGACAGTGATAATCACAGTGCACTCACGAATCTCACCGTCTGTACCGACAGTGATAATCACAGTGCACTCACTAATCTCACCGTCTGTACCGACAGTGATAATCACAGTGCACTCACTAATCTCACCGTCTGTACCGACAGTGATAATCACAGTGCACTCACTAATCTCACCGTCTGTACCGACAGTGATAATCACAGTACACTCACTAATCTCACCGTCTGCACCGACAGTGATAATCACAGTACACTCACTAATCTCACCGTCTGTACCGACAGTGATAATCACAGTACACTCACTAATCTCACCGTCTGTACCGACAGTGATAATCACAGCACACTCACTAATCTCACCGTCTGTACAGACAGTGATAATCACAGTACACTCACGAATCTCACCGTCTGTACCGACAGTGATAATCACAGTACACTCACTAATCTCACCGTCTGCACCGACAGTGATAATCACAGTACACTCACTAATCTCACCGTCTACACCGACAGTGATAATCACAGTACACTCACTAATCTCTCCGTCTCCACCGACAGTGATAATCACAGTACACTCACTAATCTCACCGTCTGTACCGACAGTGATAATCACAGTACGCTCACTAATCTCACCGTTTGTACCGACAGTGATAATCACAGTACACTCACTGATCTCACCGTCTGTACCGACAGTGATAATCACAGTACACTCACTAATCTCACCGTCTGTACCGACAGTGATAATCACAGTACACTCACTAATCTCACCGTCTGTACCGACAGTGATAATCACAGCACACTCACTAATCTCACCGTCTGCACCAACAGTGATAATCACAGCACACTCACTAATCTCACCGTCTGTACCGACAGTGATAATCACAGTACACTCACTAATCTCACCGTCTGTACCGACAGTGATAATCACAGTACACTCACTAATCTCACCGTCTGTACCGACAGTGATAATCACTGTGCACTCACTAATCTCACCGTTTGTACCGACAGTGATAATCACAGTACACTCACTAATCTCACCGTCTGTACCGACAGTGATAATCACAGTACACTCACTAATCTCACCGTCTGTACCGACAGTGATAATCACAGTACACTCACTAATCTCACCGTCTGTACCGACAGTGATAATCACAGTACACTCACTAATCTCACCGTCTGTACCGACAGTGATAATCACAGTACACTCACTAATCTCACCGTCTGTACCGACAGTGATAATCACAGTACACTCACTAATCTCACCGTCTGTACCGACAGTGATAATCACAGTACACTCACTAATGTCACCGTCTGCACCGACAGTGATAATCACAGTACACTCACTAATCTCACCGTCTGTACCGACAGTGATAATCACAGTACACTCAGTAATCTCACCGTCTGCACCGACAGTGATAATCACAGTACACTCACGAATCTCACCGTCTGAACCGACAGTGATAATCACAGTACACTCACTAATCTCACCGTCTGCACCGACAGTGATAATCACAGTACACTCACTAATCTCACCGTCTACACCGACAGTGATAATCACAGTACACTCACTAATCTCACCGTCTGTACCGACAGTGATAATCACAGTACGCTCACTAATCTCACCGTTTGTACCGACAGTGATAATCACAGTACACTCACTAATCTCACCGTCTGTACCGACAGTGATAATCACAGTACACTCACTAATCTCACCGTTTGTACCGACAGTGATAATCACAGTACACTCACTAATCTCACCGTCTCCACCGACAGTGATAATCACAGTACGCTCACTAATCTCACCGTCTGCACCGACAGTGATAATCACAGTACACTCACTAATCTCACCGTCTGCACCGACAGTGATAATCACAGTACACTCACTAATCTCTCCGTCTCCACCGACAGTGATAATCACAGTACACTCACTAATCTCACCGTCTGTGCCGACAGTGATAATCACAGTACGCTCACGAATCTCACCGTTTGTACCGACAGTGATAATCACAGTACACTCACTAATCTCACCGTCTGTACCGACAGTGATAATCACAGTACGCTCACTAATCTCACCGTTTGTACCGAGAGTGATAATCACAGTACGCTCACGAATCTCACCGTTTGTACCGACAGTGATAATCACAGTACGCTCACTAATCTCACCGTCTCCACCGACAGTGATAATCACAGTACACTCACTAATCTCACCGTCTGTACCGACAGTGATAATCACAGTACACTCACTAATCTCACCGTCTGTACCGACAGTGATAATCACAGTACACTCACTAATCTCACCGTCTGTACCGACAGTGATAATCACAGTACACTCACTAATCTCACCGTCTGTACCGACAGTGATAATCACAGTACACTCACTAATCTCACCGTCTGTACCGACAGTGATAATCACAGTACACTCACTAATCTCACCGTCTGTACCGACAGTGATAATCACAGTGCACTCACTAATCTCACCGTCTGTACCGACAGTGATAATCACAGTGCACTCACTAATCTCACCGTCTGTACCGACAGTGATAATCACAGTGCACTCACTAATCTCACCGTCTGTACCGACAGTGATAATCACAGTGCACTCACTAATCTCACCGTCTGTACCGACAGTGATAATCACAGTACACTCACTAATCTCACCGTCTACACCGACAGTGATAATCACAGTACACTCACTAATCTCACCGTCTGTACCGACAGTGATAATCACAGTACACTCACTAATCTCACCGTCTGTACCGACAGTGATAATCACAGCACACTCACTAATCTCACCGTCTGTACAGACAGTGATAATCACAGTACACTCACGAATCTCACCGTCTGTACCGACAGTGATAATCACAGTACACTCACTAATCTCACCGTCTGCACCGACAGTGATAATCACAGTACACTCACTAATCTCACCGTCTACACCGACAGTGATAATCACAGTACACTCACTAATCTCTCCGTCTCCACCGACAGTGATAATCACAGTACACTCACTAATCTCACCGTCTGTACCGACAGTGATAATCACAGTACGCTCACGAATCTCACCGTTTGTACCGACAGTGATAATCACAGTACACTCACTAATCTCACCGTCTGTACCGACAGTGATAATCACAGTACGCTCACTAATCTCACCGTTTGTACCGACAGTGATAATCACAGTACGCTCACTAATCTCACCGTTTGTACCGACAGTGATAATCACAGTACGCTCACTAATCTCACCGTCTCCACCGACAGTGATAATCACAGTACACTCACTAATCTCACCGTCTGTACCGACAGTGATAATCACAGTACACTCACGAATCTCACCGTCTGTACCGACAGTGATAATCACAGTACACTCACTAATCTCACCGTCTGTACCGACAGTGATAATCACAGTACACTCACTAATCTCACCGTCTGTACCGACAGTGATAATCACAGTACACTCACTAATCTCACCGTCTGTACCGACAGTGATAATCACAGTACACTCACTAATCTCACCGTCTGTACCGACAGTGATAATCACAGTGCACTCACTAATCTCACCGTCTGTACCGACAGTGATAATCACAGTGCACTCACTAATCTCACCGTCTGTACCGACAGTGATAATCACAGTGCACTCACTAATCTCACCGTCTGTACCGACAGTGATAATCACAGTACACTCACTAATCTCACCATCTGTACCAACAGTGATAATCACAGTACACTCACTAATCTCACCGTCTGTACCGACAGTGATAATCACAGTACACTCACTAATCTCACCGTCTGTACCGACAGTGATAATCACAGTACACTCACTAATCTCACCGTCTGTACCGACAGTGATAATCACAGCACACTCACTAATCTCACCGTCTGTACAGACAGTGATAATCACAGTACACTCACTAATCTCACCGTCTGTACCGACAGTGATAATCACAGTACACTCACTAATCTCACCGTCTGTACCGACAGTGATAATCACAGTACACTCACTAATCTCACCGTCTGTACCGACAGTGATAATCACAGTACACTCACTAATCTCACCGTCTGTACCGACAGTGATAATCACAGTACACTCACTAATCTCACCGCCTGCACCGACAGTGATAATCACAGTACACTCACGAATCTCACCGTCTGTACCGACAGTGATAATCACAGTACACTCACTAATCTCACCGTCTGTACCGACAGTGATAATCACAGTACACTCACTAATCTCACCGTCTGCACCGACAGTGATAATCACAGTACACTCACGAATCTCACCGTCTGTACCGACAGTGATAATCACAGTACACTCACTAATCTCACCGTCTGCACCGACAGTGATAATCACAGTACACTCACTAATCTCACCGTCGACACCGACAGTGATAATCACAGTACACTCACTAATCTCACCGTCTCCACCGACAGTGATAATCACAGTACACTCACTAATCTCACCGTCTGTACCGACAGTGATAATCACAGTACGCTCACTAATCTCACCGTTTGTACCGACAGTGATAATCACAGTACACTCACTAATCTCACCGTCTGTACCGACAGTGATAATCACAGTACGCTCACTAATCTCACCGTTTGTACCGACAGTGATAATCACAGTACACTCACTAATCTCACCGTCTGTACCGACAGTGATAATCACAGTACACTCACTAATCTCACCGTCTGTACCGACAGTGATAATCACAGTACGCTCACTAATCTCACCGTTTGTACCGACAGTGATAATCACAGTACGCTCACTAATCTCACCGTCTCCACCGACAGTGATAATCACAGTACACTCACTAATCTCACCGTCTGTACCGACAGTGATAATCACAGTACACTCACTAATCTCACCGTCTGTACCGACAGTGATAATCACAGTACACTCACTGATCTCACCGTCTGTACCGACAGTGATAATCACAGTACACTCACTAATCTCACCGTCTGTACCGACAGTGATAATCACAGTACACTCACTAATCTCACCGTCTGTACCGACAGTGATAATCACAGTGCACTCACTAATCTCACCGTCTGTACCGACAGTGATAATCACAGTGCACTCACTAATCTCACCGTCTGTACCGACAGTGATAATACAGTACACTCACTAATCTCACCGTCTACACCGACAGTGATAATCACAGTACACTCACTAATCTCACCGTCTGTACCGACAGTGATAATCACAGTACACTCACTAATCTCACCGTCTGTACCGACAGTGATAATCACAGTACACTCACTAATCTCACCGTCTGTACCGACAGTGATAATCACAGCACACTCACTAATCTCACCGTCTGTACAGACAGTGATAATCACAGTACACTCACGAATCTCACCGTCTGTACCGACAGTGATAATCACAGTACACTCACTAATCTCACCGTCTGCACCGACAGTGATAATCACAGTACACTCACTAATCTCACCGTCACCGTCTACACCGACAGTGATAATAACAGTACACTCACTAATCTCTCCGTCTCCACCGACAGTGATAATCACAGTACACTCACTAATCTCACCGTCTGTACCGACAGTGATAATCACAGTACGCTCACTAATCTCACCGTTTGTACCGACAGTGATAATCACAGTACACTCACTAATCTCACCGTCTGTACCGACAGTGATAATCACAGTACGCTCACTAATCTCACCGTTTGTACCGACAGTGATAATCACAGTGCACTCACTAATCTCACCGTCTGTACCGACAGTGATAATCACAGTACACTCACTAATCTCACCGTCTGTACCGACAGTGATAATCACAGTACACTCACTAATCTCACCGTCTGTACCGACAGTGATAATCACAGTACACTCACTAATCTCACCGTCTGTACCGACAGTGATAATCACAGTGCACTCACTAATCTCACCGTCTGTACCGACAGTGATAATCACAGTGCACTCACTAATCTCACCGTCTGTACCGACAGTGATAATCACAGTACACTCACTAATCTCACCGTCCGCACCGACAGTGATAATCACAGTACACTCACTAATCTCACCGTCTGTACCGACAGTGATAATCACAGTACACTCACTAATCTCACCGTCTGCACCGACAGTGATAATCACAGTACACTCACGAATCTCACCGTCTGTACCGACAGTGATAATCACAGTACACTCACTGATCTCACCGTCTGTACCGACAGTGATAATCACAGTACACTCAGTAATCTCACCGTCTGCACCGACAGTGATAATCACAGTACACTCACGAATCTCACCGTCTGTACCGACAGTGATAATCACAGTACACTCACTAATCTCACCGTCTGCACCGACAGTGATAATCACAGTACACTCACTAATCTCACCGTCTGCACCGACAGTGATAATCACAGTACACTCACTAATCTCTCCGTCTCCACCGACAGTGATAATCACAGTACACTCACTAATCTCACCGTCTGTACCGACAGTGATAATCACAGTACGCTCACTAATCTCACCGTTTGTACCGACAGTGATAATCACAGTACACTCACTAATCTCACCGTCTGTACCGACAGTGATAATCACAGTACACTCACTAATCTCACCGTCTGTACCGACAGTGATAATCACAGTACACTCACTAATCTCACCGTCTGTACCGACAGTGATAATCACAGTACACTCACTAATCTCACCGTCTGTACCGACAGTGATAATCACAGTACACTCACTAATCTCACCGTCTGTACCGACAGTGATAATCACAGTGCACTCACGAATCTCACCGTCTGTACCGACAGTGATAATCACAGTGCACTCACTAATCTCACCGTCTGTACCGACAGTGATAATCACAGTGCACTCACTAATCTCACCGTCTGTACCGACAGTGATAATCACAGTGCACTCACTAATCTCACCGTCTGTACCGACAGTGATAATCACAGTACACTCACTAATCTCACCGTCTGCACCGACAGTGATAATCACAGTACACTCACTAATCTCACCGTCTGTACCGACAGTGATAATCACAGTACACTCACTAATCTCACCGTCTGTACCGACAGTGATAATCACAGCACACTCACTAATCTCACCGTCTGTACAGACAGTGATAATCACAGTACACTCACGAATCTCACCGTCTGTACCGACAGTGATAATCACAGTACACTCACTAATCTCACCGTCTGCACCGACAGTGATAATCACAGTACACTCACTAATCTCACCGTCTACACCGACAGTGATAATCACAGTACACTCACTAATCTCTCCGTCTCCACCGACAGTGATAATCACAGTACACTCACTAATCTCACCGTCTGTACCGACAGTGATAATCACAGTACGCTCACTAATCTCACCGTTTGTACCGACAGTGATAATCACAGTACACTCACTGATCTCACCGTCTGTACCGACAGTGATAATCACAGTACACTCACTAATCTCACCGTCTGTACCGACAGTGATAATCACAGTACACTCACTAATCTCACCGTCTGTACCGACAGTGATAATCACAGCACACTCACTAATCTCACCGTCTGCACCAACAGTGATAATCACAGCACACTCACTAATCTCACCGTCTGTACCGACAGTGATAATCACAGTACACTCACTAATCTCACCGTCTGTACCGACAGTGATAATCACAGTACACTCACTAATCTCACCGTCTGTACCGACAGTGATAATCACTGTGCACTCACTAATCTCACCGTTTGTACCGACAGTGATAATCACAGTACACTCACTAATCTCACCGTCTGTACCGACAGTGATAATCACAGTACACTCACTAATCTCACCGTCTGTACCGACAGTGATAATCACAGTACACTCACTAATCTCACCGTCTGTACCGACAGTGATAATCACAGTACACTCACTAATCTCACCGTCTGTACCGACAGTGATAATCACAGTACACTCACTAATCTCACCGTCTGTACCGACAGTGATAATCACAGTACACTCACTAATCTCACCGTCTGTACCGACAGTGATAATCACAGTACACTCACTAATGTCACCGTCTGCACCGACAGTGATAATCACAGTACACTCACTAATCTCACCGTCTGTACCGACAGTGATAATCACAGTACACTCAGTAATCTCACCGTCTGCACCGACAGTGATAATCACAGTACACTCACGAATCTCACCGTCTGAACCGACAGTGATAATCACAGTACACTCACTAATCTCACCGTCTGCACCGACAGTGATAATCACAGTACACTCACTAATCTCACCGTCTACACCGACAGTGATAATCACAGTACACTCACTAATCTCACCGTCTGTACCGACAGTGATAATCACAGTACGCTCACTAATCTCACCGTTTGTACCGACAGTGATAATCACAGTACACTCACTAATCTCACCGTCTGTACCGACAGTGATAATCACAGTACACTCACTAATCTCACCGTTTGTACCGACAGTGATAATCACAGTACACTCACTAATCTCACCGTCTCCACCGACAGTGATAATCACAGTACGCTCACTAATCTCACCGTCTGCACCGACAGTGATAATCACAGTACACTCACTAATCTCACCGTCTGCACCGACAGTGATAATCACAGTACACTCACTAATCTCTCCGTCTCCACCGACAGTGATAATCACAGTACACTCACTAATCTCACCGTCTGTGCCGACAGTGATAATCACAGTACGCTCACGAATCTCACCGTTTGTACCGACAGTGATAATCACAGTACACTCACTAATCTCACCGTCTGTACCGACAGTGATAATCACAGTACGCTCACTAATCTCACCGTTTGTACCGAGAGTGATAATCACAGTACGCTCACGAATCTCACCGTTTGTACCGACAGTGATAATCACAGTACGCTCACTAATCTCACCGTCTCCACCGACAGTGATAATCACAGTACACTCACTAATCTCACCGTCTGTACCGACAGTGATAATCACAGTACACTCACTAATCTCACCGTCTGTACCGACAGTGATAATCACAGTACACTCACTAATCTCACCGTCTGTACCGACAGTGATAATCACAGTACACTCACTAATCTCACCGTCTGTACCGACAGTGATAATCACAGTACACTCACTAATCTCACCGTCTGTACCGACAGTGATAATCACAGTACACTCACTAATCTCACCGTCTGTACCGACAGTGATAATCACAGTGCACTCACTAATCTCACCGTCTGTACCGACAGTGATAATCACAGTGCACTCACTAATCTCACCGTCTGTACCGACAGTGATAATCACAGTGCACTCACTAATCTCACCGTCTGTACCGACAGTGATAATCACAGTGCACTCACTAATCTCACCGTCTGTACCGACAGTGATAATCACAGTACACTCACTAATCTCACCGTCTACACCGACAGTGATAATCACAGTACACTCACTAATCTCACCGTCTGTACCGACAGTGATAATCACAGTACACTCACTAATCTCACCGTCTGTACCGACAGTGATAATCACAGCACACTCACTAATCTCACCGTCTGTACAGACAGTGATAATCACAGTACACTCACGAATCTCACCGTCTGTACCGACAGTGATAATCACAGTACACTCACTAATCTCACCGTCTGCACCGACAGTGATAATCACAGTACACTCACTAATCTCACCGTCTACACCGACAGTGATAATCACAGTACACTCACTAATCTCTCCGTCTCCACCGACAGTGATAATCACAGTACACTCACTAATCTCACCGTCTGTACCGACAGTGATAATCACAGTACGCTCACGAATCTCACCGTTTGTACCGACAGTGATAATCACAGTACACTCACTAATCTCACCGTCTGTACCGACAGTGATAATCACAGTACGCTCACTAATCTCACCGTTTGTACCGACAGTGATAATCACAGTACGCTCACTAATCTCACCGTTTGTACCGACAGTGATAATCACAGTACGCTCACTAATCTCACCGTCTCCACCGACAGTGATAATCACAGTACACTCACTAATCTCACCGTCTGTACCGACAGTGATAATCACAGTACACTCACGAATCTCACCGTCTGTACCGACAGTGATAATCACAGTACACTCACTAATCTCACCGTCTGTACCGACAGTGATAATCACAGTACACTCACTAATCTCACCGTCTGTACCGACAGTGATAATCACAGTACACTCACTAATCTCACCGTCTGTACCGACAGTGATAATCACAGTACACTCACTAATCTCACCGTCTGTACCGACAGTGATAATCACAGTGCACTCACTAATCTCACCGTCTGTACCGACAGTGATAATCACAGTGCACTCACTAATCTCACCGTCTGTACCGACAGTGATAATCACAGTGCACTCACTAATCTCACCGTCTGTACCGACAGTGATAATCACAGTACACTCACTAATCTCACCATCTGTACCAACAGTGATAATCACAGTACACTCACTAATCTCACCGTCTGTACCGACAGTGATAATCACAGTACACTCACTAATCTCACCGTCTGTACCGACAGTGATAATCACAGTACACTCACTAATCTCACCGTCTGTACCGACAGTGATAATCACAGCACACTCACTAATCTCACCGTCTGTACAGACAGTGATAATCACAGTACACTCACTAATCTCACCGTCTGTACCGACAGTGATAATCACAGTACACTCACTAATCTCACCGTCTGTACCGACAGTGATAATCACAGTACACTCACTAATCTCACCGTCTGTACCGACAGTGATAATCACAGTACACTCACTAATCTCACCGTCTGTACCGACAGTGATAATCACAGTACACTCACTAATCTCACCGCCTGCACCGACAGTGATAATCACAGTACACTCACGAATCTCACCGTCTGTACCGACAGTGATAATCACAGTACACTCACTAATCTCACCGTCTGTACCGACAGTGATAATCACAGTACACTCACTAATCTCACCGTCTGCACCGACAGTGATAATCACAGTACACTCACGAATCTCACCGTCTGTACCGACAGTGATAATCACAGTACACTCACTAATCTCACCGTCTGCACCGACAGTGATAATCACAGTACACTCACTAATCTCACCGTCGACACCGACAGTGATAATCACAGTACACTCACTAATCTCACCGTCTCCACCGACAGTGATAATCACAGTACACTCACTAATCTCACCGTCTGTACCGACAGTGATAATCACAGTACGCTCACTAATCTCACCGTTTGTACCGACAGTGATAATCACAGTACACTCACTAATCTCACCGTCTGTACCGACAGTGATAATCACAGTACGCTCACTAATCTCACCGTTTGTACCGACAGTGATAATCACAGTACACTCACTAATCTCACCGTCTGTACCGACAGTGATAATCACAGTACACTCACTAATCTCACCGTCTGTACCGACAGTGATAATCACAGTACGCTCACTAATCTCACCGTTTGTACCGACAGTGATAATCACAGTACGCTCACTAATCTCACCGTCTCCACCGACAGTGATAATCACAGTACACTCACTAATCTCACCGTCTGTACCGACAGTGATAATCACAGTACACTCACTAATCTCACCGTCTGTACCGACAGTGATAATCACAGTACACTCACTGATCTCACCGTCTGTACCGACAGTGATAATCACAGTACACTCACTAATCTCACCGTCTGTACCGACAGTGATAATCACAGTACACTCACTAATCTCACCGTCTGTACCGACAGTGATAATCACAGTGCACTCACTAATCTCACCGTCTGTACCGACAGTGATAATCACAGTGCACTCACTAATCTCACCGTCTGTACCGACAGTGATAATACAGTACACTCACTAATCTCACCGTCTACACCGACAGTGATAATCACAGTACACTCACTAATCTCACCGTCTGTACCGACAGTGATAATCACAGTACACTCACTAATCTCACCGTCTGTACCGACAGTGATAATCACAGTACACTCACTAATCTCACCGTCTGTACCGACAGTGATAATCACAGCACACTCACTAATCTCACCGTCTGTACAGACAGTGATAATCACAGTACACTCACGAATCTCACCGTCTGTACCGACAGTGATAATCACAGTACACTCACTAATCTCACCGTCTGCACCGACAGTGATAATCACAGTACACTCACTAATCTCACCGTCACCGTCTACACCGACAGTGATAATAACAGTACACTCACTAATCTCTCCGTCTCCACCGACAGTGATAATCACAGTACACTCACTAATCTCACCGTCTGTACCGACAGTGATAATCACAGTACGCTCACTAATCTCACCGTTTGTACCGACAGTGATAATCACAGTACACTCACTAATCTCACCGTCTGTACCGACAGTGATAATCACAGTACGCTCACTAATCTCACCGTTTGTACCGACAGTGATAATCACAGTGCACTCACTAATCTCACCGTCTGTACCGACAGTGATAATCACAGTACACTCACTAATCTCACCGTCTGTACCGACAGTGATAATCACAGTACACTCACTAATCTCACCGTCTGTACCGACAGTGATAATCACAGTACACTCACTAATCTCACCGTCTGTACCGACAGTGATAATCACAGTGCACTCACTAATCTCACCGTCTGTACCGACAGTGATAATCACAGTGCACTCACTAATCTCACCGTCTGTACCGACAGTGATAATCACAGTGCACTCACTAATCTCACCGTCTGTACCGACAGTGATAATCACAGTACACTCACTAATCTCACCGTCCACACCGACAGTGATAATCACAGTACACTCACTAATCTCACCGTCTGTACCGACAGTGATAATCACAGTACACTCACTAATCTCACCGTCTGTACCGACAGTGATAATCACAGCACACTCACTAATCTCACCGTCTGTACCGACAGTGATAATCACAGCACACTCACTAATCTCACCGTCTGTACAGACAGTGATAATCACAGTACACTCACTAATCTCACCGTCTGTACCGACAGTGATAATCACAGTACACTCACTAATCTCACCGTCTGTACCGACAGTGATAATCACAGTACACTCACTAATCTCACCGTCTGTACCGACAGTGATAATCACAGTACACTCACTGATCTCACCGTCTGTACCGACAGTGATAATCACAGTACACTCACTAATCTCACCGTCTGCACCGACAGTGATAATCACAGTACACTAACGAATCTCACCGTCTGTACCGACAGTGATAATCACAGTACACTCACTAATCTCACCGTCTCCACCGACAGTGATAATCACAGTACACTCACTAATCTCACCGTCTGCACCGACAGTGATAATCACAGTGCACTCACTAATCTCACCGTCTGTACCGACAGTGATAATCACAGTGCACTCACTAATCTCACCGTCTGTACCGACAGTGATAATCACAGTACACTCACTAATCTCACCATCTGTACCAACAGTGATAATGATGTGGAGATGCCGGTGATGGACTGGGGTTGACAATTGTAAACAATTTTACAACACCAAGTTATAGTCCAGCAATTTTATTTTAAATTCACAAGCTTTCGGAGATTTTCTCCTTCCTCAGGCAAATGTTTCAAGATCTCCTTGAAGCCTACGCATTTATACATATTGAACAATAATAAATGGTGTTTACAGACTGCCTCTGCAACTGCCCGTTGCCAAGGCAATCACCGTGTTCAGACAGAGAGGTGTTACCTGCAGAACCTCCGAATACACATTCAATAAAAAAACAAACAGGGAAAAAAAAAGAGAAAAAAAAAAACACAGAGAGAGGCAGAAACATCCGGAAGGCAGAGAGAGCCAGCAAATGACCCATTATATTAAAAACAGATAACATTTGTTCGCTGGTGGGGTAACGTGTAGCGTGACATGAACCCAAGATCCCGGTTGAGGCCGTCCTCATGGGTGCGGAACTTGGCTATCAATTTCTGCTCGACGATTTTGCGTTGTCGTGTGTCTCGAAGGCCGCCTTGGAGTACGCTTACCCGAAGGTCGGTGGATGAATGTCCATGACTGCTGAAGTGTTCCCCGACTGGGAGGGAACCCTCCTGTTTGGCGATTGTTGCGCGGTGTCCGTTCATCCGTTGTCGCAGCGTCTGCATGGTCTCGCCAATGTACCATGCTCTGGGGCATCCTTTCCTGCAACGTATGAGGTAGACAACGTTGGCTGAGTCACAGGAGTATGAACCATGCACCTGGTGGGTGGTGTCATCTCGTGTGATGGTGGTATCTGTGTCGATGATCTGGCATGTCTTGCAGAGGTTACCGTGGCAGGGTTGTGTGGCGTCGTGGACGCTGTTCTCTTGAAAGCTAGGTAGTTTGCTGCGAACGATGGTCTGTTTGAGGTTGGGTGGCTGTTTAAAGGCGAGTAGTGGAGGTGTGGGGATGGCCATAGCGAGGTGTTTGTCCTCATTGATGACATGTTGAAGGCTGCGGAGAACATGGCGTAGTTTCTCCGCTCCGGGGAAGTACTGGACGACAAAGGGTACTCTGTTGGTTGCGTCCCGTGTTAGTCTCCTGAGGAGGTCTATGCGATTTTTTGCTGTGGCCCGTCGGAACTGTCGATCGATGAGTCGAGCGTCATATCCCGTTCTTACTAGGGCGTCTTTCAGCGTCTGTAGGTGTCCATCGCGTTCCTCCTCGTCTGAGCAGACCCTGTGTATTCGCAGGGCCTGTCCATAGGGGATGGCCTCTTTGACGTGGTTAGGGTGGAAGCTGGAAAAGTGGAGCATCGTGAGGTTGTCCGTGGGCTTGCGGTAGAGTGAGGTGCTGAGGTGCCCGTCTTTGATGGAGATTCGTGTGTCCAAGAAAGAAACTGATTCTGAGGAGTAGTCCATGGTGAGCTTGATGGTGGGATGGAACTTGTTGATGTTATCGTGTAGTCTCTTTAGTGATTCCTTGCCGTGGGTCCATAGAAAGAAAATGTCGTCGATGTATCTGGTGTATAGTGTTGGTTGGAGGTCTTGTGCAGTGAAGAAGTCCTGCTCGAACTTGTGCATGAAAATGTTGGCGTATTGGGGTGCGAATTTGGTCCCCATGGCTGTTCCGTGTGTTTGGGTAAAGAACTGGTTATCGAAGGTGAAGACATTGTGATCCAGGATGAAGCGGATGAGTTGTAGGATGGCTTCCGGAGATTGGCTGTTGTTGGTGTTGAGTATTGATGCTGTCGCAGCGATGCCGTCATCGTGGGGGATACTGGTGTATAGTGCCGAGACGTCCATCGTGGTGAGAAGTGTTCCTGGTTCAACTGGTCCGTGGGTACTGAGTTTTTGTAGGAAGTCTGTAGTGTCACGACAGAAGCTGGGGGTTCCCTGTACGATGGGTTTCAGGATGCCCTCGATGTATCCAGAGAGGTTCTCACACAGGGTTCCGTTGCCTGATACGATGGGACGTCCGGGTGTGTTGGCTTTGTGTATCTTTGGGAGGCAGTAGAAGTCTCCCACGCGGGGATTACGTGGGATGAGAATGCGTAGGATGCTTTGAAGGTCTGGATCGAAGGTCTTGATCAGTTTGTTGAGCTGGTGGGTGTGTTCTTTGGTCGGATCTGCGGGTAACCGTCTGTAGTGTTCCTGGTTGTCCAGTTGTCGGTATGCTTCTTTGCAATAGTCTGTTCTGTTCTGTATGACTATGGCTCCTCCTTTGTCCGCTGGTTTGATGACGATGTTGCGGTTGGTCTTGAGAGCGTTGATGGCGTTGCGTTGTGCTCGGGTGACATTCTGGACTGTCTTCTGAGTGCGGCTGATGAATCTGGCATTGACGCATTTCCTGACAGCTTGAGCATACATGTCCAGCTGAGGGCAGCGACCCTCCGGAGGAGTCCAGTTTGACTCTTTACTCTTCGGTTGCTGTACCGCGGATCCCTCTGTCTGCTGTTCCGGATCGTCGATTGTCTCATTGGGTTCGCTGCTGAAATCTTGGGGTTTGTGGTAGAATTCCCGGAGCCTCATTCTCCTGATGAATTCCTCTGTGTCCGCCGCGAGACTAGTGGGGTCCATTTTGGTAGTGGGGCAGAAATTGAGCCCTCGGCTGAGAACTTCGATTTCGTCTGGTTGAAGGGTGTGGTCGGATAAATTGACAATAGACTTCCCTGTGGTTGCAACCGTGGTACCAGGGGAAGCTTGGTCGTTGCTGGTGGTGATGCCGAGTTTCTCAAGCTTCCTGCTCTTGGTTTTCATGTAGGCAGCGTAGTTCCGTTGCCTCGTCTGTTTGGCGGTATAACGTAGCTGGTCTGCTGTGTCCTGAGTACAGGTTGAGAGTATGGACTCTATCTTGGTTTCGAGGTTGTGGCGTCTGCTGTAGAGTTGGTGTATGAGATGGTTGCGGAGTGTGCGAGAGGTACGGCGGCAGAGTCTCTCAGCGTAATCCGAGTTGTATGTGGACTTGAGTGGGTTCGTGATCTGGAGTCCTTTCGGGATCTTGTCTGCTTTCTTGCAGCTCTGTAAAAACTTGATGTCTGTGTCTAAATGCGCGATCTTCTTGGATATCCTTTCCACTGTGAGCCGGCAGTTTGTGGTGTCGATGGTAGTCATGATGTGGAGATGCCGGTGATGGACTGGGGTTGACAATTGTAAACAATTTTACAACACCAAGTTATAGTCCAGCAATTTTATTTTAAATTCACAAGCTTTCGGAGATTTTCTCCTTCCTCAGGCAAATGTTTCAAGATCTCCTTGAAGCCTACGCATTTATACATATTGAACAATAATAAATGGTGTTTACAGACTGCCTCTGCAACTGCCCGTTGCCAAGGCAATCACCGTGTTCAGACAGAGAGGTGTTACCTGCAGAACCTCCGAATACACATTCAACAAAAAAACAAACAGGGAAAAAAAAACAGAGAAAAAAAAAACACAGAGAGAGGCAGAAACATCCGGAAGGCAGAGAGAGCCAGCAAATGACCCATTATATTAAAAACAGATAACATTTGTTCGCTGGTGGGGTAACGTGTAGCGTGACATGAACCCAAGATCCCGGTTGAGGCCGTCCTCATGGGTGCGGAACTTGGCTATCAATTTCTGCTCGACGATTTTGCGTTGTCGTGTGTCTCGAAGGCCGCCTTGGAGTACGCTTACCCGAAGGTCGGTGGATGAATGTCCATGACTGCTGAAGTGTTCCCCGACTGGGAGGGAACCCTCCTGTTTGGCGATTGTTGCGCGGTGTCCGTTCATCCGTTGTCGCAGCGTCTGCATGGTCTCGCCAATGTACCATGCTCTGGGGCATCCTTTCCTGCAACGTATGAGGTAGACAACGTTGGCTGAGTCACAGGAGTATGAACCATGCACCTGGTGGGTGGTGTCATCTCGTGTGATGGTGGTATCTGTGTCGATGATCTGGCATGTCTTGCAGAGGTTACCGTGGCAGGGTTGTGTGGCGTCGTGGACGCTGTTCTCTTGAAAGCTAGGTAGTTTGCTGCGAACGATGGTCTGTTTGAGGTTGGGTGGCTGTTTAAAGGCGAGTAGTGGAGGTGTGGGGATGGCCATAGCGAGGTGTTTGTCCTCATTGATGACATGTTGAAGGCTGCGGAGAACATGGCGTAGTTTCTCCGCTCCGGGGAAGTACTGGACGACAAAGGGTACTCTGTTGGTTGCGTCCCGTGTTAGTCTCCTGAGGAGGTCTATGCGATTTTTTGCTGTGGCCCGTCGGAACTGTCGATCGATGAGTCGAGCGTCATATCCCGTTCTTACTAGGGCGTCTTTCAGCGTCTGTAGGTGTCCATCGCGTTCCTCCTCGTCTGAGCAGACCCTGTGTATTCGCAGGGCCTGTCCATAGGGGATGGCCTCTTTGACGTGGTTAGGGTGGAAGCTGGAAAAGTGGAGCATCGTGAGGTTGTCCGTGGGCTTGCGGTAGAGTGAGGTGCTGAGGTGCCCGTCTTTGATGGAGATTCGTGTGTCCAAGAAAGAAACTGATTCTGAGGAGTAGTCCATGGTGAGCTTGATGGTGGGATGGAACTTGTTGATGTTATCGTGTAGTCTCTTTAGTGATTCCTTGCCGTGGGTCCATAGAAAGAAAATGTCGTCGATGTATCTGGTGTATAGTGTTGGTTGGAGGTCTTGTGCAGTGAAGAAGTCCTGCTCGAACTTGTGCATGAAAATGTTGGCGTATTGGGGTGCGAATTTGGTCCCCATGGCTGTTCCGTGTGTTTGGGTAAAGAACTGGTTATCGAAGGTGAAGACATTGTGATCCAGGATGAAGCGGATGAGTTGTAGGATGGCTTCCGGAGATTGGCTGTTGTTGGTGTTGAGTATTGATGCTGTCGCAGCGATGCCGTCATCGTGGGGGATACTGGTGTATAGTGCCGAGACGTCCATCGTGGTGAGAAGTGTTCCTGGTTCAACTGGTCCGTGGGTACTGAGTTTTTGTAGGAAGTCTGTAGTGTCACGACAGAAGCTGGGGGTTCCCTGTACGATGGGTTTCAGGATGCCCTCGATGTATCCAGAGAGGTTCTCACACAGGGTTCCGTTGCCTGATACGATGGGACGTCCGGGTGTGTTGGCTTTGTGTATCTTTGGGAGGCAGTAGAAGTCTCCCACGCGGGGATTACGTGGGATGAGAATGCGTAGGATGCTTTGAAGGTCTGGATCGAAGGTCTTGATCAGTTTGTTGAGCTGGTGGGTGTGTTCTTTGGTCGGATCTGCGGGTAACCGTCTGTAGTGTTCCTGGTTGTCCAGTTGTCGGTATGCTTCTTTGCAATAGTCTGTTCTGTTCTGTATGACTATGGCTCCTCCTTTGTCCGCTGGTTTGATGACGATGTTGCGGTTGGTCTTGAGAGCGTTGATGGCGTTGCGTTGTGCTCGGGTGACATTCTGGACTGTCTTCTGAGTGCGGCTGATGAATCTGGCATTGACGCATTTCCTGACAGCTTGAGCATACATGTCCAGCTGAGGGCAGCGACCCTCCGGAGGAGTCCAGTTTGACTCTTTACTCTTCGGTTGCTGTACCGCGGATCCCTCTGTCTGCTGTTCCGGATCGTCGATTGTCTCATTGGGTTCGCTGCTGAAATCTTGGGGTTTGTGGTAGAATTCCCGGAGCCTCATTCTCCTGATGAATTCCTCTGTGTCCGCCGCGAGACTAGTGGGGTCCATTTTGGTAGTGGGGCAGAAATTGAGCCCTCGGCTGAGAACTTCGATTTCGTCTGGTTGAAGGGTGTGGTCGGATAAATTGACAATAGACTTCCCTGTGGTTGCAACCGTGGTACCAGGGGAAGCTTGGTCGTTGCTGGTGGTGATGCCGAGTTTCTCAAGCTTCCTGCTCTTGGTTTTCATGTAGGCAGCGTAGTTCCGTTACAGCGTACTCCTCAGAATCAGTTTCTTTCTTGGACACACGAATCTCCATCAAAGACGGGCACCTCAGCACCTCACTCTACCGCAAGCCCACGGACAACCTCACGATGCTCCACTTTTCCAGCTTCCACCCTAACCACGTCAAAGAGGCCATCCCCTATGGACAGGCCCTGCGAATACACAGGGTCTGCTCAGACGAGGAGGAACGCGATGGACACCTACAGACGCTGAAAGACGCCCTAGTAAGAACGGGATATGACGCTCGACTCATCGATCGACAGTTCCGACGGGCCACAGCAAAAAATCGCATAGACCTCCTCAGGAGACTAACACGGGACGCAACCAACAGAGTACCCTTTGTCGTCCAGTACTTCCCCGGAGCGGAGAAACTACGCCATGTTCTCCGCAGCCTTCAACATGTCATCAATGAGGACAAACACCTCGCTATGGCCATCCCCACACCTCCACTACTCGCCTTTAAACAGCCACCCAACCTCAAACAGACCATCGTTCGCAGCAAACTACCTAGCTTTCAAGAGAACAGCGTCCACGACGCCACACAACCCTGCCACGGTAACCTCTGCAAGACATGCCAGATCATCGACACAGATACCACCATCACACGAGATGACACCACCCACCAGGTGCATGGTTCATACTCCTGTGACTCAGCCAACGTTGTCTACCTCATACGTTGCAGGAAAGGATGCCCCAGAGCATGGTACATTGGCGAGACCATGCAGACGCTGCGACAACGGATGAACGGACACCGCGCAACAATCGCCAAACAGGAGGGTTCCCTCCCAGTCGGGGAACACTTCAGCAGTCATGGACATTCATCCACCGACCTTCGGGTAAGCGTACTCCAAGGCGGCCTTCGAGACACACGACAACGCAAAATCGTCGAGCAGAAATTGATAGCCAAGTTCCGCACCCATGAGGACGGCCTCAACCGGGATCTTGGGTTCATGTCACGCTACACGTTACCCCACCAGCGAACAAATGTTATCTGTTTTTAATATAATGGGTCATTTGCTGGCTCTCTCTGCCTTCCGGATGTTTCTGCCTCTCTCTGTGTTTTTTTTTCTCTGTTTTTTTTTCCCTGTTTGTTTTTTTATTGAATGTGTATTCGGAGGTTCTGCAGGTAACACCTCTCTGTCTGAACACGGTGATTGCCTTGGCAACGGGCAGTTGCAGAGGCAGTCTGTAAACACCATTTATTATTGTTCAATATGTATAAATGCGTAGGCTTCAAGGAGATCTTGAAACATTTGCCTGAGGAAGGAGAAAATCTCCGAAAGCTTGTGAATTTAAAATAAAATTGCTGGACTATAACTTGGTGTTGTAAAATTGTTTACAACAGTGATAATCACAGTACACTCACTAATCTCACCGTCTGTACCGACAGTGATAATCACAGTACACTCACTAATCTCACCGTCTGTACCGACAGTGATAATCACAGCACACTCACTAATCTCACCGTCTGTACCGACAGTGATAATCACAGCACACTCACTAATCTCACCGTCTGTACAGACAGTGATAATCACAGTACACTCACTAATCTCACCGTCTGTACCGACAGTGATAATCACAGTACACTCACTAATCTCACCGTCTGTACCGACAGTGATAATCACAGTACACTCACTAATCTCACCGTCTGTACCGACAGTGATAATCACAGTACACTCACTAATCTCACCGTCTGTACCGACAGTGATAATCACAGTACACTCACTAATCTCACCGCCTGCACCGACAGTGATAATCACAGTACACTCACGAATCTCACCGTCTGTACCGACAGTGATAATCACAGTACACTCACTCATCTCACCGTCTGTACCGACAGTGATAATCACAGTACACTCACTAATCTCACCGTCTGCACCGACAGTGATAATCACAGTACACTCACGAATCTCACCGTCTGTACCGACAGTGATAATCACAGTACACTCACTAATCTCACCGTCTGCACCGACAGTGATAATCACAGTACACTCACTAATCTCACCGTCTCCACCGACAGTGATAATCACAGTACACTCACTAATCTCACCGTCTGTACCGACAGTGATAATCACAGTACGCTCACTAATCTCACCGTTTGTACCGACAGTGATAATCACAGTACACTCACTAATCTCACCGTCTGTACCGACAGTGATAATCACAGTACGCTCACTAATCTCACCGTTTGTACCGACAGTGATAATCACAGTACACTCACTAATCTCACCGTCTGTACCGACAGTGATAATCACAGTACACTCACTAATCTCACCGTCTGTACCGACAGTGATAATCACAGTACGCTCACTAATCTCACCGTTTGTACCGACAGTGATAATCACAGTACGCTCACTAATCTCACCGTCTCCACCGACAGTGATAATCACAGTACACTCACTAATCTCACCGTCTGTACCGACAGTGATAATCACAGTACACTCACTAATCTCACCGTCTGTACCGACAGTGATAATCACAGTACACTCACTGATCTCACCGTCTGTACCGACAGTGATAATCACAGTACACTCACTAATCTCACCGTCTGTACCGACAGTGATAATCACAGTACACTCACTAATCTCACCGTCTGTACCGACAGTGATAATCACAGTGCACTCACTAATCTCACCGTCTGTACCGACAGTGATAATCACAGTGCACTCACTAATCTCACCGTCTGTACCGACAGTGATAATACAGTACACTCACTAATCTCACCGTCTACACCGACAGTGATAATCACAGTACACTCACTAATCTCACCGTCTGTACCGACAGTGATAATCACAGTACACTCACTAATCTCACCGTCTGTACCGACAGTGATAATCACAGTACACTCACTAATCTCACCGTCTGTACCGACAGTGATAATCACAGTACACTCACTAATCTCACCGTCTGTACCGACAGTGATAATCACAGTACACTCACTAATCTCACCGTCTGTACCGACAGTGATAATCACAGTACACTCACTAATCTCACCGTCTGTACCGACAGTGATAATCACAGTACACTCACTAATCTCACCGTCTGTACCGACAGTGATAATCACAGTACGCTCACTAATCTCACCGTCTGTACCGACAGTGATAATCACAGTACGCTCACTAATCTCACCGTCTCCACCGACAGTGATAATCACAGTACGCTCACTAATCTCACCGTCTGTACCGACAGTGATAATCACAGTACACTCACTAATCTCACCGTCTGTACCGACAGTGATAATCACAGTACACTCACTAATCTCACCGTCTGTACCGACAGTGATAATCACAGTACACTCACTAATCTCACCGTCTGTACCGACAGTGATAATCACAGTACACTCACGAATCTCACCGTCTGTACCGACAGTGATAATCACAGCACACTCACTAATCTCACCGTCTGCACCGACAGTGATAATCACAGTACACTCACTAATCTCACCGTCTGTACCGACAGTGATAATCACAGTACACTCACTAATCTCACCGTCTGTACCGACAGTGATAATCACAGTGCACTCACTAATCTCACCGTTTGTACCGACAGTGATAATCACAGCACACTCACTAATCTCACCGTCTGTACCGACAGTGATAATCACAGTACACTCACTAATCTCACCGTCTGTACCGACAGTGATAATCACAGTACACTCACTAATCTCACCGTCTGTACCGACAGTGATAATCACAGTACACTCACTAATCTCACCGTCTGTACCGACAGTGATAATCACAGTACACTCACTAATCTCACCGTCTGTACCGACAGTGATAATCACAGTACACTCACTAATCTCACCGTCTGTACCGACAGTGATAATCACAGGACACTCACTAATCTCACCGTCTGTACCGACAGTGATAATCACAGTACACTCACTAATCTCACCGTCTGTACCGACAGTGATAATCACAGTGCACTCACTAATCTCACCGTCTGTACCGACAGTGATAATCACAGTGCACTCACTAATCTCACCGTCTGTACCGACAGTGATAATCACAGTACACTCACTAATCTCACCGTCCGCACCGACAGTGATAATCACAGTACACTCACTAATCTCACCGTCTGTACCGACAGTGATAATCACAGTACACTCACTAATCTCACCGTCTGCACCGACAGTGATAATCACAGTACACTCACGAATCTCACCGTCTGTACCGACAGTGATAATCACAGTACACTCACTAATCTCACCGTCTGTACCGACAGTGATAATCACAGTACACTCAGTAATCTCACCGTCTGCACCGACAGTGATAATCACAGTACACTCACTAATCTCACCGTCTGTACCGACAGTGATAATCACAGTACACTCACTAATCTCACCGTCTGTACCGACAGTGATAATCACAGTACACTCACTAATCTCACCGTCTGTACCGACAGTGATAATCACAGTACACTCACTAATCTCACCGTCTGTACCGACAGTGATAATCACAGCACACTCACTAATCTCACCGTCTGTACCGACAGTGATAATCACAGTACACTCACTAATCTCACCGTCTGTACCGACAGTGATAATCACAGTACACTCACTAATCTCACCATCTGTACCGACAGTGATAATCACAGTGCACTCACTAATCTCACCGTTTGTACCGACAGTGATAATCACAGTACACTCACTAATCTCACCGTCTGTACCGACAGTGATAATCACAGTACACTCACTAATCTCACCGTCTGTACCGACAGTGATAATCACAGTACACTCACTAATCTCACCGTCTGTACCGACAGTGATAATCACAGTACACTCACTAATCTCACCGTCTGTACCGACAGTGATAATCACAGTACACTCACTAATCTCACCGTCTGTACCGACAGTGATAATCACAGTACACTCACGAATCTCACCGTCTGTACCGACAGTGATAATCACAGTACACTCACTAATCTCACCATCTGCACCTACAGTGATAATCACAGTACACTCACTAATCTCACCGTCTACACCGACAGTGATAATCACAGTACACTCACTAATCTCACCGTCTGTACCGACAGTGATAATCACAGTACACTCACTAATCTCACCGTCTGTACCGACAGTGATAATCACAGTATGCTCACTAATCTCACCGTCTGTACCGACAGTGATAATCACAGTACGCTCACTAATCTCACCGTCTCCACCGACAGTGATAATCACAGTACACTCACTAATCTCACCGTCTGTACCGACAGTGATAATCACAGTACACTCACTAATCTCACCGTCTGTACCGACAGTGATAATCACAGTACACTCACTAATCTCACCGTCTGTACCGACAGTGATAATCACAGTACACTCACTAATCTCACCGTCTGTACCGACAGTGATAATCACAGTACACTCACTAATCTCACCGTCTGTACCGACAGTGATAATCACAGCACACTCACTAATCTCACCGTCTGTACCGACAGTGATAATCACAGTACACTCACTAATCTCACCGTCTGTACCGACAGTGATAATCACAGTACACTCACTAATCTCACCGTCTGTACCGACAGTGATAATCACAGTGCACTCACTAATCTCACCGTATGTACCGACAGTGATAATCACAGTACACTCACTAATCTCACCGTCTGTACCGACAGTGATAATCACAGTACACTCACTAATCTCACCGTCTGTACCGACAGTGATAATCACAGTACACTCACTAATCTCACCGTCTGTACCGACAGTGATAATCACAGTACACTCACTAATCTCACCGTCTGTACCGACAGTGATAATCACAGTACACTCACTAATCTCACCGTCTGTACCGACAGTGATAATCACAGGACACTCACTAATCTCACCGTCTGTACCGACAGTGATAATCACAGTACACTCACTAATCTCACCGTCTGCACCGACAGTGATAATCACAGTACACTCACTCATCTCACCGTCTGTACCGACAGTGATAATCACAGTACACTCACTAATCTCACCGTCTGTACCGACAGTGATAATCACAGTACACTCACTAATCTCACCGTCTGCACCGACAGTGATAATCACAGTACACTCACGAATCTCACCGTCTGTACCGACAGTGATAATCACAGTACACTCACTAATCTCACCGTCTGTACCGACAGTGATAATCACAGTACACTCACTAATCTCACCGGCTGCACCGACAGTGATAATCACAGCACACTCACTAATCTCACCGTCTGTACCGACAGTGATAATCACAGTACACTCACTAATCTCACCGTCTGTACCGACAGTGATAATCACAGTACACTCACTAATCTCACCGTCTGTACAGACAGTGATAATCACAGTACACTCACTAATCTCACCGTCTACACCGACAGTGATAATCACAGTACACTCACTAATCTCACCGTCTGCACCGACAGTGATAATCACAGTACACTCACTAATCTCACCGTCTACACCGACAGTGATAATCACAGTACACTCACTAATCTCACCGTCAACACCGACAGTGATAATCACAGTACACTCAATAATCTCACCGTCTACACCGACAGTGATAATCACAGTACACTCACTAATCTCTCCGTCTCCACCGACAGTGATAATCACAGTACACTCACTAATCTCACCGTCTGTACCGACAGTGATAATCACAGTACACTCACTAATCTCACCGTCTGTACCGACAGTGATAATCACAGTGCACTCACTAATCTCACCGTCTACACCGACAGTGATAATCACAGTACACTCACTAATCTCACCGTCTGTACCGACAGTGATAATCACAGTGCACTCACTAATCTCACCGTCTGTACCGACAGTGATAATCACAGTACACTCACTAATCTCACCGTCTGTACAGACAGTGATAATCACAGTACACTCACTAATCTCACCGTCTGTACCGACAGTGATAATCACAGTACACTCACTAATCTCACCGTCTGTACCGACAGTGATAATCACAGTACACTCACTAATCTCACCGTCTGTACCGACAGTGATAATCACAGGACACTCACTAATCTCACCGTCTGTACCGACAGTGATAATCACAGTACACTCACTAATCTCACCGTCTGCACCGACAGTGATAATCACAGTACACTCACTCATCTCACCGTCTGTACCGACAGTGATAATCACGGTACACTCACTAATCTCACCGTCTGTACCGACAGTGATAATCACAGTACACTCACTAATCTCACCGTCTGCACCGACAGTGATAATCACAGTACACTCACGAATCTCACCGTCTGTACCGACAGTGATAATCACAGTACACTCACTAATCTCACCGTCTGTACCGACAGTGATAATCACAGTACACTCACTAATCTCACCGGCTGCACCGACAGTGATAATCACAGCACACTCACTAATCTCACCGTCTGTACCGACAGTGATAATCACAGTACACTCACTAATCTCACCGTCTGTACCGACAGTGATAATCACAGTACACTCACTAATCTCACCGTCTGTACAGACAGTGATAATCACAGTACACTCACTAATCTCACCGTCTACACCGACAGTGATAATCACAGTACACTCACTAATCTCACCGTCTGCACCGACAGTGATAATCACAGTACACTCACTAATCTCACCGTCTACACCGACAGTGATAATCACAGTACACTCACTAATCTCACCGTCTACACCGACAGTGATAATCACAGTACACTCAATAATCTCACCGTCTACACCGACAGTGATAATCACAGTACACTCACTAATCTCTCCGTCTCCACCGACAGTGATAATCACAGTACACTCACTAATCTCACCGTCTGTACCGACAGTGATAATCACAGTACACTCACTAATCTCACCGTCTGTACCGACAGTGATAATCACAGTGCACTCACTAATCTCACCGTCTACACCGACAGTGATAATCACAGTACACTCACTAATCTCACCGTCTGTACCGACAGTGATAATCACAGTGCACTCACTAATCTCACCGTCTGTACCGACAGTGATAATCACAGTACACTCACTAATCTCACCGTCTGTACAGACAGTGATAATCACAGTACACTCACTAATCTCACCGTCTGTACCGACAGTGATAATCACAGTACACTCACTAATCTCACCGTCTGTACCGACAGTGATAATCACAGCACACTCACTAATCTCACCGTCTGTACCGACAGTGATAATCACAGTACACTCACTAATCTCACCGTCTGCACCGACAGTGATAATCACAGTACACTCACTAATCTCACCGTCTGCACCGACAGTGATAATCACAGTACACTCACGAATCTCACCGTCTGTACCGACAGTGATAATCACAGTACACTCACTAATCTCACCGTCTGTACCGACAGTGATAATCACAGTACACTCACTAATCTCACCGTCTGTACCGACAGTGATAATCACAGTACGCTCACTAATCTCACCGTTTGTACCGACAGTGATAATCACAGTACACTCACTGATCTCACCGTCTGTACCGACAGTGATAATCACAGTACACTCACTAATCTCACCGTCTGTACCGACAGTGATAATCACAGTACACTCACTAATCTCACCGTCTGTACCGACAGTGATAATCACAGTACACTCACTAATCTCACCGTCTGTACCGACAGTGATAATCACAGTGCACTCACTAATCTCACCGTCTGTACCGACAGTGATAATCACAGTACACTCACTAATCTCACCGTCTGTACCGACAGTGATAATCACAGCACACTCACTAATCTCACCGTCTGTACCGACAGTGATAATCACAGCACACTCACTAATCTCACCGTCTGTACAGACAGTGATAATCACAGTACACTCACGAATCTCACCGTCTGCACCGACAGTGATAATCACAGTACACTCACTAATCTCACCGTCACCGTCTACACCGACAGTGATAATCACAGTACACTCACTAATCTCACCGTCACCGTCTACACCGACAGTGATAATAACAGTACACTCACTAATCTCTCCGTCTCCACCGACAGTGATAATCACAGTACGCTCACTAATCTCACCGTCTGTACCGACAGTGATAATCACAGTACGCTCACTAATCTCACCGTTTGTACCGACAGTGATAATCACAGTACACTCACTAATCTCACCGTCTGTACCGACAGTGATAATCACAGTACGCTCACTAATCTCACCGTTTGTACCGACAGTGATAATCACAGTACACTCACTAATCTCACCGTCTGTACCGACAGTGATAATCACAGTACACTCACTAATCTCACCGTCTGTACCGACAGTGATAATCACAGTACACTCACTAATCTCACCGTCTGTACCGACAGTGATAATCACAGTGCACTCACTAATCTCACCGTCTGTACCGACAGTGATAATCACAGTGCACTCACTAATCTCACCGTCTGTACCGACAGTGATAATCACAGTGCACTCACTAATCTCACCGTCTGTACCGACAGTGATAATCACAGTACACTCACTAATCTCACCGTCCACACCGACAGTGATAATCACAGTACACTCACTAATCTCACCGTCTGTACAGACAGTGAGAATCACAGTACACTCACTAATCTCACCGTCTGTACCGACAGTGATAATCACAGTACACTCACTAATCTCACCGTCTGTACCGACAGTGATAATCACAGCACACTCACTAATCTCACCGTCTGTACAGACAGTGATAATCACAGCACACTCACTAATCTCACCGTCTGTACAGACAGTGATAATCACAGTACACTCACTAATCTCACCGTCTGTACCGACAGTGATAATCACAGTACACTCACTAATCTCACCGTCTGTACCGACAGTGATAATCACAGTACACTCACTAATCTCACCGTCTGTACCGACAGTGATAATCACAGTACACTCACTAATCTCACCGTCTGTACCGACAGTGATAATCACAGTACACTCACTAATCTCACCGTCTGCACCGACAGTGATAATCACAGTACACTCACTAATCTCACCGTCTGTACCGACAGTGATAATCACAGTACACTCACTAATCTCACCGTCTCCACCGACAGTGATAATCACAGTACACTCACTAATCTCACCGTCTGCACCGACAGTGATAATCACAGTACACTCACTAATCTCACCGTCTGCACCGACAGTGATAATCACAGTACACTCACTAATCTCACCGTCTGCACCGACAGTGATAATCACAGTACACTCACTAATCTCACCGTCTCCACCGACAGTGATAATCACAGTACACTCACTAATCTCACCGTCTGTACCGACAGTGATAATCACAGTACACTCACTAATCTCACCGTCTGTACCGACAGTGATAATCACAGTACACTCACTAATCTCACCGTCTGTACCGACAGTGATAATCACAGTGCACTCACTAATCTCACCGTCTGTACCGACAGTGATAATCACAGTGCACTCACTAATCTCACCGTCTGTACCGACAGTGATAATCACAGTGCACTCACTAATCTCACCGTCTGTACCGACAGTGATAATCACAGTACACTCACTAATCTCACCGTCCACACCGACAGTGATAATCACAGTACACTCACTAATCTCACCGTCTGTACCGACAGTGATAATCACAGTACACTCACTAATCTCACCGTCTGTACCGACAGTGATAATCACAGCACACTCACTAATCTCACCGTCTGTACCGACAGTGATAATCACAGCACACTCACTAATCTCACCGTCTGTACAGACAGTGATAATCACAGTACACTCACTAATCTCACCGTCTGTACCGACAGTGATAATCACAGTACACTCACTAATCTCACCGTCTGTACCGACAGTGATGACCACAGTACACTCACTAATCTCACCGTCTGTACCGACAGTGATAATCACAGTACACTCACTAATCTCACCGTCTGTACCGACAGTGATAATCACAGTACACTCACTAATCTCACCGTCTGTACCGACAGTGATAATCACAGTGCACTCACTAATCTCACCGTCTGTACAGACAGTGATAATCACAGTACACTCACTAATCTCACCGTCTGTCCCGACAGTGATAATCACAGTACACTCACTAATCTCACCGTCTGTACCGACAGTGATAATCACAGTACACTCACTAATCTCACCGTCTGCGCCGACAGTGATAATCACAGTACACTTACTAATCTCACCGTCTGCGCCGACAGTGACAATCACAGTACACTTACTAATCTCACCGTCTGTACCGACAGTGATAATCACAGTACACTCACTAATCTCACCGTCGTCACCGACAGTGATAATCACAGTACACTCACTAATCTCACCGTCTGTACCGACAGTGATAATCACAGTACACTCACTAATCTCACCGTCTGTACCGACAGTGATAATCACAGTACGCTCACTAATCTCACCGTCTGTACCGACAGTGATAATCACAGCACACTCACTAATCTCACCGTCTGTACCGACAGTGATAATCACAGCACACTCACTAATCTCACCGTCTGTACCGACAGTGATAATCACAGCACACTCACTAATCTCACCATCTACACCGACAGTGATAATCATAGTACACTCACTAATCTCACCGTCTGTACCGACAGTGATAATCACAGTACACTCACTAATCTCACCGTCTGGACCGACAGTGATAATCACAGTACACTCACTAATCTCACCGTCTGTCCCGACAGTGATAATCACAGTGCACTCACGAATCTCACCGTCTGTACCGACAGTGATAATCACAGTACACTCACTAATCTCACCGTCTGTACCGACAGTGATAATCACAGTACACTCACTAATCTCACCGTCTGTACCGACAGTGATAATCACAGTACACTCACTAATCTCACCGTCTGTACCGACAGTGATAATCACAGTACACTCACTAATCTCACCGTCTGTACCGACAGTGATAATCACAGTACACTCACTAATCTCACCGTCTGTACCGACAGTGATAATCACAGCACACTCACTAATCTCACCGTCTGTACCGACAGTGATAATCACAGCACACTCACTAATCTCACCGTCGACACCGACAGTGATAATCACAGTACACTCACTAATCTCACCGTCTGTACCGACAGTGATAATCACAGTACACTCACTAATCTCACCGTCTGTACCGACAGTGATAATCACAGTACACTCACTAATCTCACCGTCTGTACCGACAGTGATAATCACAGTACACTCACTAATCTCACCGTCTGTACCGACAGTGATAATCACAGTACACTCACGAATCTCACCGTCTGTACCGACAGTGATAATCACAGTACACTCACTAATCTCACCGTCTGTACCGACAGTGATAATCACAGCACACTCACTAATCTCACCGTCTGTACCGACAGTGATAATCACAGCGCACTCACTAATCTCACCGTCTACACCGACAGTGATAATCACAGGACACTCACTAATCTCACCGTCTGTACCGACAGTGATAATCACAGTACACTCACTAATCTCACCGTCTGTACCGACAGTGATAATCACAGCACACTCACGAATCTCACCGTCTGTACCGACAGTGATAATCACAGTACACTCACTAATCTCACCGTCTACACCGACAGTGATAATCACAGTACACTCACTAATCTCACCGTCTGTACCGACAGTGATAATCACAGTACACTCACTAATCTCACCGTCTGTACCGACAGTGATAATCACAGTACACTCACTAATCTCACCGTCTGTACCGACAGTGATAATCACAGTACACTCACTAATCGCACCGTCGTCACCGACAGTGATAATCACAGTACACTCACTAATCTCACCGTCTACACCGACAGTGATAATCACAGTACACTCACTAATCTCACCGTCTGGACCGACAGTGATAATCACAATACACTCACTAATCTCACCGTCTGTACCGACAGTGATAATCACAGTACACTCACTAATGTCACCGTCTACACCGACAGTGATAATCACAGCACGCTCACTAATCTCACCGTCTGTACCGACAGTGATAATCACAGCACACTCACTAATCTCACCGTCTGCACCGACAGTGATCATCACAGCACACTCACTAATCTCACCGTCGACACCGACAGTGATAATCACAGTACACTCACTAATCTCACCGTCTGTACCGACAGTGATAATCACAGTACACTCACTAATCTCACCGTCTGTACCGACAGTGATAATCACAGTACACTCACTAATCTCACCGTCTGTACCGACAGTGATAATCACAGTACACTCACTAATCTCACCGTCTACACCGACAGTGATAATCACAGTACACTCACTAATCTCACCGTCTGTACCGACAGTGATAATCACAGTACACTCATTAATCTAACCGTCTGTACCGACAGTGATGATCACAGTACACTCACTAATCTCACCATCTGTACAGACAGTGATAATCACAGTACACTCACTAATCTCACCGTCTGTACCGACAGTGATAATCACAGTACACTCACTAATCTCACCGTCTGTACCGACAGTGATAATCACAGTACACTCACTAATCTCACCGTCTGTACAGACAGTGATAATCACAGTACACTCACTAATCTCACCGTCTGTACCGACAGTGATAATCACAGTACACTCACTAATCTCACCGTCTGTACCGACAGTGATAATCACAGTACACTCACTAATCCCACCGTCTGCACCGACAGTGATAATCACAGTACACTCACTAATCTCACCGTCTGTACCGACAGTGATAATCACAGTACAATAACTAATCTCACCGTCGACACCGACAGTGATAATCACAGTACACTCACTAATCTCACCGTCTGTACCGACAGTGATAATCACAGGACACTCACTAATCTCACCGTCTGTACAGTGATAATCACAGTACACTCACTAATCTCACCGTCTGTACCGACAGTGATAATCACAGTACACTCACTAATCTCACCGTCTGCACCGACAGTGATAATCACAGTACACTCACTAATCTCACCGTCTGGACCGACAGTGATAATCACAGTACACTCACTAATCTCACCGTCTGTACCGACAGTGATAATCACAGTACACTCACTCATCTCACCGTCTGTACCGACAGTGATAATCACAGTACACTCACTAATCTCACCGTCTGTACCGACAGTGATAATCACAGTACACTCACTAATCTCACCGTCTACACCGACAGTGATAATCACAGTACACTCACTAATCTCACCGTCTACACCGACAGTGATAATCACAGTACACTCACTAATCTCACCGTCTGTACCGACAGTGATAATCACAGTACACTCACTAATCTCACCGTCTACACCGACAGTGATAATCACAGTACAATAACTCATCTCACCGTCTGTACCGACAGTGATAATCACAGTACAATAACTCATCTCACCGTCTGTACCGACAGTGATAATCACAGTACACTCACTAATCTCACCGTCTGTACCGACAGTGATAATCACAGTACACTCACTAATCTCACCGTCTGCACCGACAGTGATAATCACAGTACACTCACTAATCTCACCGTCTGTACCGACAGTGATAATCACAGTACACTCACTAATCTCACCGTCTGTACCGACAGTGATAATCACAGTGCACTCACTAATCTCACCGTCTGTACCGACAGTGATAATCACAGTACAGTCACTAATCTCACCGTCTGTACCGACAGTGATAATCACAGTACACTCACTGATCTCACCGTCTACACCGACAGTGATAATCACAGTACACTCACTGATCTCACCGTCTACACCGACAGTGATAATCACAGTACAGTCACTGATCTCACCGTCTGTACCGACAGTGATAATCACAGTACACTCACTAATCTCACCGTCTGTACCGACAGTGATAATCACAGTACACTCACTAATCTCAACGTCTGTACCGACAGTGATAATCACAGTACACTCACTAATCTCACCGTCTGTACCGACAGTGATAATCACAGTACACTCACTAATCTCACCGTCTGTACCGACAGTGATAATCACAGCACACTCACCAATCTCACCGTCTGTACCGACAGTGATAATCACAGTACACTCACCAATCTCACCGTCTGCACCGACAGTGATAATCACAGTACACTCACTAATCTCACCGTCTGCACCGACAGTGATAATCACAGTACACTCACTAATCTCACCGTCTGCACCGACAGTGATAATCACAGTACACTCACTAATCTCACCGTCTGTACCGACAGTGATAATCACAGTACACTCACTAATCTCACCGTCTGTACCGACAGTGATAATCACAGTACACTCACTAATCTCACCGTCTGTACCGACAGTGATAATCACAGTACACTCACTAATCTCACCGTCTGTACCGACAGTGATAATCACAGCACACTCACTAATCTCACCGTCTGTACCGACAGTGATAATCACAGCACACTCACTAATCTCACCATCTGTACCGACAGTGATAATCACAGCACACTCACTAATCTCACCGTCTGTACCGACAGTGATAATCACAGCACACTCACTAATCTCACCGTCTACACCGACAGTGATAATCACAGTACACTCACTAATCTCACCGTCTGGACCGACAGTGATAATCACAGTACACTCACTAATCTCACCGTCTGTACCGACAGTGATAATCACAGTGCACTCACTAATCTCACCGTCTGTACCGACAGTGATAATCACAGTACACTCACTAATCTCACCGTCTGTACCGACAGTGATAATCACAGTACACTCACTAATCTCACCGTCTGCACCGACAGTGATAATCAAGTACACTCACTAATCTCACCGTCTGTACCGACAGTGATAATCACAGTACACTCACTAATCTCACCGTCTGTACCGACAGTGATAATCACAGTACACTCACTAATCTCACCGTCTGTACCGACAGTGATAATCACAGTACACTCACTAATCTCACCGTCTGTACCGACAGTGATAATCACAGTACACTCACTAATCTCACCGTCTGTACCGACAGTGATAATCACAGCACACTCACTAATCTCACCTTCTACACCGACAGTGATAATCACAGTACACTCACTAATCTCACCGTCTGTACCGACAGTGATAATCACAGCACACTCACTAATCTCACCGTCTGCACCGACAGTGATAAACACAGTACACTCACTAATCTCACCGTCTGTACCGACAGTGATAATCACAGTACACTCACTAATCTCACCGTCTGTACCGACAGTAATAATCACAGTACACTCACTAATCTCACCGTCTGTACCGACAGTGATAATCACAGTACACTCACTAATCTCACCGTCTGTACCGACAGTGATAATCACAGTACACTCACTAATCTCACCGTCTGTACCGACAGTGATAATCACAGTACACTCACTAATCTCACCGTCTGTACCGACAGTGATAATGACAGTACACTCACTAATCTAACCGTCTGTACCGACAGTGATAATCACAGTGCACTCACTAATCTCACCGTCTGTACAGACAGTGATAATCACAGTACACTCACTAATCTCACCGTCTGTACCGACAGTGATAATCACAGTACACTCACCAATCTCACCGTCTGAACCGACAGTGATAATCACAGTACACTCACTAATCCCACCGTCTGTACCGACAGTGATAATCACAGTACACTCACTAATCTCACCGTCTGGACCGACAGTGATAATCACAGTACAATAACTAATCTCACCGTCGACACCGACAGTCATAATCACAGTACACTCACTAATCTCACCGTCTGTACCGACAGTGATAATCACAGGACACTCACTAATCTCACCGTCTGTACAGTGATAATCACAGTACACTCACTCATCTCACCGTCTGTACCGACAGTGATAATCACAGTACACTCACTAATCTCACCGTCTACACCGACAGTGATAATCACAGCACACTCACTAATCTCACCGTCTGTACCGACAGTGATAATCACAGTACACTCACTAATCTCACCGTCTGTACCGACAGTGATAATCACAGTACACTCACCAATCTCACCGTCTGTACCGACAGTGATAATCACAGTACACTCACTAATCTCACCGTCTGTACCGACAGTGATAATCACAGTACACTCACCAATCTCACCGTCTGTACCGACAGTGATAATCACAGTACACTCACTAATCTCACCGTCTGTACCGACAGTGATAATCACAGTACACTCACTAATCCCACCGTCTGTACCGACAGTGATAATCACAGGACACTCACTAATCTCACCGTCTGGACCGACAGTGATAATCACAGTACAATAACTAATCTCACCGTCGACACCGACAGTGATAATCACAGTACACTCACTAATCTCACCGTCTGTACCGACAGTGATAATCACAGGACACTCACTAATCTCACCGTCTGTACAGTGATAATCACAGTACACTCACTAATCTCACCGTCTGTCCCGACAGTGATAATCACAGTACACTCACTAATCTCACCGTCTGTACCGACAGTGATAATTACAGTACACTCACTAATCTCACCGTCAACACCGACAGTGATAATCACAGTACACTCACTAATCTCACCGTCTGTACCGACAGTGATAATCACAGTACACTCACTAATCTCACCGTCTACACCGACAGTGATAATCACAGTACACTCACTAATCTCACCGTCTGTACCGACAGTGATAATCACAGTACACTCACTAATCTCACCGTCTGTACCGACAGTGATAATCACAGTACACTCACTCATCTCACCGTCTGTACCGACAGTGATAATCACAGGACACTCACTAATCTCACCGTCTGTACCGACAGTGATAATCACAGTACAATAACTAATCTCACCGTCGACACCGACAGTGATAATCACAGTACACTCACTAATCTCACCGTCTGTACCGACAGTGATAATCACAGTACACTCACTAATCTCACCGTCTGTACCGACAGTGATAATCACAGTACACTCACTAATCTCACCGTCTGTACCGACAGTGATAATCACAGTACACTCACTAATCTCACCGTCTGTACCGACAGTGATAATCACAGTGCACTCACTAATCTCACCGTCTGTACCGACAGTGATAATCACAGTACAGTCACTAATCTCACCGTCTACACCGACAGTGATAATCACAGTACACTCACTGATCTCACCGTCTACACCGACAGTGATAATCACAGTACACTCACTAATCTCACCGTCTGTACCGACAGTGATAATCACAGTACACTCACTAATCTCACCGTCTTTACCGACAGTGATAATCACAGTACACTCACCAATCTCACCGTCTGTACCGACAGTGATAATCACAGTACACTCACTAATCTCACCGTCTGTACCGACAGTGATAATCACAGTACACTCACTAATCTCACCGTCTGTACCGACAGTGATAATCACAGTACACTCACTAATCTCACCGTCTGTACCGACAGTGATAATCACAGTACACTCACTAATCTCACCGTCTGTACCGACAGTGATAATCACAGTACACTCACTAATCTCACCGTCTGTACCGACAGTGATAATCACAGTACACTCACTAATCTCACCGTCTGCACCGACAGTGATAATCACAGTACACTCACTAATCTCACCGTCTGTACCGACAGTGATAATCACAGTACACTCACTAATCTCACCGTCTACACCGACAGTGATAATCACAGTACACTCACTAATCTCACCGTCTGTACCGACAGTGATAATCACAGTACACTCACTAATCTCACCGTCTGTACCGACAGTGATAATCACAGTACACTCACTAATCTCACCGTCTGTACCGACAGTGATAATCACAGTACACTCACTAATCTCACCGTCTGTACCGACAGTGATAATCACAGTACACTCACTAATCTCACCGTCTACACCGACAGTGATAATCACAGTGCACTCACTCATCTCACCGTCTGTACCGACAGTGATAATCACAGTACACTCACTAATCTCACCGTCTACACCGACAGTGATAATCACAGTGCACTCACTCATCTCACCGTCTGTACCGACAGTGATAATCACAGTACACTCACTAATCTCACCGTCTGTACCGACAGTGATAATCACAGTACACTCACTAATCTCACCGTCTGTACCGACAGTGATAATCACAGTACACTCACTAATCTCACCGTCTACACCGACAGTGATAATCACAGTACACTCACTAATCTCACCGTCTGTACAGACAGTGATAATCACAGTACACTCACTAATCTCACCGTCGACACCGACAGTGATAATCACAGTACACTCACTAATCTCACCGTCGACACCGACAGTGATAATCACAGCACACTCACTAATCTCACCGTCTGTACCGACAGTGATAATCACAGTACACTCACTAATCTCACCGTCCACACCGACAGTGATAATCACAGTACACTCACTAATCTCACCGTCTGTACCGACAGTGATAATCACAGTACACTCACTAATCTCACCGTCTGTACCGACAGTGATATTCACAGTACACTCACTGATCTCACCGTCTGTACCGACAGTGATAATCACAGTACACTCACTAATCTCACCGTCTGTACCGACAGTGATAATCACAGTGCACTCACTAATCTCACCGTCTGTACCGACAGTGATAATCACAGTACACTCACTAATCTCACCGTCTGTACCGACAGTGATAATCACAGTACACTCACTGATCGCACCGTCTACACCGACAGTGATAATCACAGTACACTCACTAATCTCACCGTCTGTACCGACAGTGATAATCACAGTACACTCACTAATCTCACCGTCTGTACCGACAGTGATAATCACAGTACACTCACTAATCTCACCGTCTGTACCGACAGTGATAATCACAGTACACTCACTAATCTCACCGTCTGTACCGACAGTGATAATCACAGTACACTCACTAATCTCACCGTCTGTACCGACAGTGATAATCACAGTACACTCACTAATCTCACCGTCTGTACCGACAGTGATAATCAAGTACACTCACTAATCTCACCGTCTGTACCGACAGTGATAATCACAGTACACTCACTAATCTCACCGTCTGTACCGACAGTGATAATCACAGTACACTCACTAATCTCACCGTCTGTACCGACAGTGATAATCACAGTACACTCACTAATCTCACCGTCTGTACCGACAGTGATAATCACAGCACACTCACTAATCTCACCGTCTACACCGACAGTGATAATCACAGTACACTCACTAATCTCACCGTCTGTACCGACAGAGATAATCACAGTACACTCACTAATCTCACCGTCTGTACCGACAGTGATAATCACAGTACACTCACTAATCTCACCGTCGACACCGACAGTGATAATCACAGCACACTCACTAATCTCACCGTCTGCACCGACAGTGATAATCACAGTACACTCACTAATCTCACCGTCTGTACCGACAGTGATAATCACAGTACACTCACTAATCTCACCGTCTGTACCGACAGTGATAATCACAGTGCACTCACTAATCTCACCGTCTGTACCGACAGTGATAATCACAGTACACTCACTAATCTCACCGTCTGTACCGACAGTGATAATCACAGTACACTCACGAATCTCACCGTCTGTACAGACAGTGATAATCACAGTACACTCACTAATCTCACCGTCTGTACCGACAGTGATAATCACAGTACACTCACTAATCTCACCGTCTGTCCCGACAGTGATAATCACAGTGCACTCACTAATCTCACCGTCTGTACCGACAGTGATAATCACAGTACACTCACTAATCTCACCGTCTGTTCCGACAGTGATAATCACAGTACACTCACTAATCTCACCGTCTACACTGACAGTGATAATCACAGTACACTCACTAATCTCACCGTCTGCACCGACAGTGATAATCACAGTACACTCACTAATCTCACCGTCTGTACCGACAGTGATAATCACAGTACACTCACTAATCTCACCGTCTGTACCGACAGTGATAATCACAGTACACTCACTAATCTCACCGTCTGTACCGACAGTGATAATCACAGCACACTCACTGATCTCACCGTCCACACCGACAGTGATAATCACAGTACACTCACTAATCTCACCGTCTGTACCGACAGTGATAATCACAGTACACTCACTAATCTCACCGTCTGTACCGACAGTGATAATCACAGTGCACTCACTAATCTCACCGTCTGTACCGACAGTGATAATCACAGTACACTCACTAATCTCACCGTCTGTACCGACAGTGATAATCACAGTACACTCACGAATCTCACCGTCTGTACAGACAGTGATAATCACAGTACACTCACTAATCTCACCGTCTGTACCGACAGTGATAATCACAGTACACTCACTAATCTCACCGTCTGTCCCGACAGTGATAATCACAGTGCACTCACTAATCTCACCGTCTGTACCGACAGTGATAATCACAGTAAACTCACTAATCTCACCGTCTGTTCCGACAGTGATAATCACAGTACACTCACTAATCTCACCGTCTACACTGACAGTGATAATCACAGTACACTCACTAATCTCACCGTCTGCACCGACAGTGATAATCACAGTACACTCACTAATCTCACCGTCTGTACCGACAGTGATAATCACAGTACACTCACTAATCTCACCGTCTGTACCGACAGTGATAATCACAGTACACTCACTAATCTCACCGTCTGTACCGACAGTGATAATCACAGCACACTCACTGATCTCACCGTCCACACCGACAGTGATAATCACAGTACACTCACTAATCTCACCGTCTGTACCGACAGTGATAATCACAGTACACTCACTAATCTCACCGTCTACACCGAAAGTGATAATCACAGCACACTCACTAATCTCACCGTCTGTACCGACAGTGATAATCACAGTGCACTCACTAATCTCACCGTCTGTCCCGACAGTGATAATCACAGCACACTCACTAATCTCACCGTCTGTACCGACAGTGATAATCACAGTACACTCACTAATCTCACCGTCTGTACAGACAGTGATAATCACAGTACACTCACTAATCTCACCGTCTGTACCGACAGTGATAATCACAGTACACTCACTAATCTCACCGTCTGTACCGACAGTGATAATCACAGTACACTCACTAATCTCACCGTCTGTACCGACAGTGATAATCACAGTACACTCACTAATCTCACCGTCTGTACCGACAGTGATAATCACAGTACACTCACTAATCTCACCGTCTGTACCGACAGTGATAATCACAGTACACTCACTAATCTCACCGTCTGTACCGACAGTGATAATCACAGTACACTCACTAATCTCACCGTCTGTACCGACAGTGATAATCACAGTGCACTCACTAATCTCACCGTCTGTACCGACAGTGATAATCACAGTACACTCACTAATCTCACCGTCTGTACCGACAGTGATAATCACAGTACACTCACTAATCTCACCGTCTACACCGACAGTGATAATCACAGCACACTCACTAATCTCACCGTCTACACCGACAGTGATAATCACAGTACACTCACTAATCTCACCGTCTGTACCGACAGTGATAATCACAGTACACTCACTAATCTCACCGTCTGTACCGACAGTGATAATCACAGTACACTCACTAATCTCACCGTCTGTACCGACAGTGATAATCACAGTACTCTCACTAATCTCACCGTCTGTACCGACAGTGATAATCACAGTACACTCACTAATCTCACCGTCTGTACCGACAGTGATAATCACAGTACACTCACTAATCTCACCGTCCACACCGACAGTGATAATCACAGTACACTCACTAATCTCACCGTCTGTACCGACAGTGATAATCACAGTACAGTCACTAATCTCACCGTCTGTACCGACAGTGATATTCACAGTACACTCACTGATCTCACCGTCTGTACCGACAGTGATAATCACAGTACACTCACTAATCTCACCGTCTGTACCGACAGTGATAATCACAGTGCACTCACTAATCTCACCGTCTGTACCGACAGTGATAATCACAGTACACTCACTAATCTCACCGTCTGTACCGACAGTGATAATCACAGTACACTCACTGATCGCACCGTCTACACCGACAGTGATAATCACAGTACACTCACTAATCTCACCGTCTGTACCGACAGTGATAATCACAGTACACTCACTAATCTCACCGTCTGTACCGACAGTGATAATCACAGTACACTCACTAATCTCACCGTCTGTACCGACAGTGATAATCACAGTACACTCACTAATCTCACCGTCTGTACCGACAGTGATAATCACAGTACACTCACTAATCTCACCGTCTGTACCGACAGTGATAATCACAGTACACTCACTAATCTCACCGTCTGTACCGACAGTGATAATCAAGTACACTCACTAATCTCACCGTCTGTACCAACAGTGATAATCACAGTACACTCACTAATCTCACCGTCTGTACCGACAGTGATAATCACAGTACACTCACTAATCTCACCGTCTGTACCGACAGTGATAATCACAGTACACTCACTAATCTCACCGTCTGTACCGACAGTGATAATCACAGCACACTCACTAATCTCACCGTCTACACCGACAGTGATAATCACAGTACACTCACTAATCTCACCGTCTGTACCGACAGAGATAATCACAGTACACTCACTAATCTCACCGTCTGTACCGACAGTGATAATCACAGTACACTCACTAATCTCACCGTCTACACCGACAGTGATAATCACAGCACACTCACTAATCTCACCGTCTGCACCGACAGTGATAATCACAGTACACTCACTAATCTCACCGTCTGTACCGACAGTGATAATCACAGTACACTCACTAATCTCACCGTCTGTACCGACAGTGATAATCACAGTGCACTCACTAATCTCACCGTCTGTACCGACAGTGATAATCACAGTACACTCACTAATCTCACCGTCTGTACCGACAGTGATAATCACAGTACACTCACGAATCTCACCGTCTGTACAGACAGTGATAATCACAGTACACTCACTAATCTCACCGTCTGTACCGACAGTGATAATCACAGTACACTCACTAATCTCACCGTCTGTCCCGACAGTGATAATCACAGTGCACTCACTAATCTCACCGTCTGTACCGACAGTGATAATCACAGTACACTCACTAATCTCACCGTCTGTTCCGACAGTGATAATCACAGTACACTCACTAATCTCACCGTCTACACTGACAGTGATAATCACAGTACACTCACTAATCTCACCGTCTGCACCGACAGTGATAATCACAGTACACTCACTAATCTCACCGTCTGTACCGACAGTGATAATCACAGTACACTCACTAATCTCACCGTCTGTACCGACAGTGATAATCACAGTACACTCACTAATCTCACCGTCTGTACCGACAGTGATAATCACAGCACACTCACTGATCTCACCGTCCACACCGACAGTGATAATCACAGTACACTCACTAATCTCACCGTCTGTACCGACAGTGATAATCACAGTACACTCACTAATCTCACCGTCTACACCGACAGTGATAATCACAGCACACTCACTAATCTCACCGTCTGTACCGACAGTGATAATCACAGTACACTCACTGATCTCACCGTCTGTCCCGACAGTGATAATCACAGTACACTCACTAATCTCACCGTCTACACCGACAGTGATAATCACAGCACACTCACTAATCTCACCGTCTGTACCGACAGTGATAATCACAGTACACTCACTAATCTCACCGTCTGTACAGACAGTGATAATCACAGTACACTCACTAATCTCACCGTCTGTACCGACAGTGATAATCACAGTACACTCACTAATCTCACCGTCTGTACCGACAGTGATAATCACAGTACACTCACTAATCTCACCGTCTGTACCGACAGTGATAATCACAGTACACTCACTAATCTCACCGTCTGTACCGACAGTGATAATCACAGTACACTCACTAATCTCACCGTCTGTACCGACAGTGATAATCACAGTACACTCACTAATCTCACCGTCTGTACCGACAGTGATAATCACAGTACACTCACTAATCTCACCGTCTGTACCGACAGTGATAATCACAGTGCACTCACTAATCTCACCGTCTGTACCGACAGTGATAATCACAGTACACTCACTAATCTCACCGTCTGTACCGACAGTGATAATCACAGTACACTCACTAATCTCACCGTCTACACCGACAGTGATAATCACAGCACACTCACTAATCTCACCGTCTACACCGACAGTGATAATCACAGTACACTCACTAATCTCACCGTCTGTACCGACAGTGATAATCACAGTACACTCACTAATCTCACCGTCTGTACCGACAGTGATAATCACAGTACACTCACTAATCTCACCGTCTGTACCGACAGTGATAATCACAGTACTCTCACTAATCTCACCGTCTGTACCGACAGTGATAATCACAGTACACTCACTAATCTCACCGTCTGTACCGACAGTGATAATCACAGTACACTCACTAATCTCACCGTCTGTCCCCACAGTGATAATCACAGTACACTCACTTATCTCACCGTCGAGACCGACAGTGATAATCACAGTACACTCACTAATCTCACCGTCTACACCGACAGTGATAATCACAGTACACTCACTAATCTCACCGTCTGTACCGACAGTGATAATCACAGCACACTCACTAATCTCACCGTCTGTACCGACAGTGATATTCACAGTACACTCACTAATCTCACCGTCTGTACCGACAGTGATAATCACAGTACACTCACTAATCTCACCGTCTGTACCGACAGTGATAATCACAGTGCACTCACTAATCTCACCGTCTGTACCGACAGTGATAATCACAGTACACTCACTAATCTCATCGTCTGTACCGACAGTGATAATCACAGTACACTCACTGATCGCACCGTCTACACCGACAGTGATAATCACAGTACACTCACTAATCTCACCGTCTGTACCGACAGTGATAATCACAGTACACTCACTAATCTCACCGTCTGTACCGACAGTGATAATCACAGTACACTCACTAATCTCACCGTCTGTACCGACAGTGATAATCACAGTACACTCACTAATCTCACCGTCTGTACCGACAGTGATAATCACAGTACACTCACTAATCTCACCGTCTGTACCGACAGTGATAATCACAGTACACTCACTAATCTCACCGTCTGTACAGACAGTGATAATCAAGTACACTCACTAATCTCACCGTCTGTACCAACAGTGATAATCACAGTACACTCACTAATCTCACCGTCTGTACCGACAGTGATAATCACAGTACACTCACTAATCTCACCGTCTGTACCGACAGTGATAATCACAGTACACTCACTAATCTCACCGTCTGTACCGACAGTGATAATCACAGCACACTCACTAATCTCACCGTCTACACCGACAGTGATAATCACAGTACACTCACTAATCTCACCGTCTGTACCGACAGTGATAATCACAGTACACTCACTAATCTCACCGTCTGTACCGACAGTGATAATCACAGTACACTCACTAATCTCACCGTCTGTACCGACAGTGATAATCACAGTACACTCACTAATCTCACCGTCTACACCGACAGTGATAATCACAGTACACTCACTAATCTCACCGTCTGTACCGACAGTGATAATCACAGTACACTCACTAATCTCACCGTCTGTACCGACAGTGATAATCACAGCACACTCACTGATCTCACCGTCCACACCGACAGTGATAATCACAGTACACTCACTAATCTCACCGTCTGTACCGACAGTGATAATCACAGTACACTCACTAATCTCACCGTCTACACCGACAGTGATAATCACAGCACACTCACTAATCTCACCGTCTGTACCGACAGTGATAATCACAGTACACTCACTAATCTCACCGTCTGTCCCGACAGTGATAATCACAGTACACTCACTAATCTCACCGTCTGTACCGACAGTGATAATCACAGTACACTCACTAATCTCACCGTCTGTACCGACAGTGATAATCACAGTACACTCACTAATCTCACCGTCTGTACCGACAGTGATAATCACAGTGCACTCACTAATCTCACCGTCTGTACCGACAGTGATAATCACAGTACACTCACTAATCTCACCGTCTGTACCGACAGTGATAATCACAGTACACTCACTAATCTCACCGTCTACACCGACAGTGATAATCACAGCACACTCACTAATCTCACCGTCTACACCGACAGTGATAATCACAGTACACTCACTAATCTCACCGTCTGTACCGACAGTGATAATCACAGTACACTCACTAATCTCACCGTCTGTACCGACAGTGATAATCACAGTACACTCACTAATCTCACCGTCTGTACCGACAGTGATAATCACAGTACTCTCACTAATCTCACCGTCTGTACCGACAGTGATAATCACAGTACACTCACTAATCTCACCGTCTGTACCGACAGTGATAATCACAGTACACTCACTAATCTCACCGTCTGTCCCCACAGTGATAATCACAGTACACTCACTTATCTCACCGTCGAGACCGACATTGATAATCACAGTACACTCACTAATCTCACCGTCTACACCGACAGTGATAATCACAGTACACTCACTAATCTCACCGTCTGTACCGACAGTGATAATCACAGTACACTCACTAATCTCACCGTCTGTACCGACAGTGATATTCACAGTACACTCACTAATCTCACCGTCTGTACCGACAGTGATAATCACAGTACACTCACTAATCTCACCGTCTGTACCGACAGTGATAATCACAGTGCACTCACTAATCTCACCGTCTGTACCGACAGTGATAATCACAGTACACTCACTCATCTCATCGTCTGTACCGACAGTGATAATCACAGTACACTCACTGATCGCACCGTCTACACCGACAGTGATAATCACAGTACACTCACTAATCTCACCGTCTGTCCCGACAGTGATAATCACAGTACACTCACTAATCTCACCGTCTGTACCGACAGTGATAATCACAGTACACTCACTAATCTCACCGTCTGTACCGACAGTGATAATCACAGTACACTCACTAATCTCACCGTCTGTACCGACAGTGATAATCACAGTACACTCACTAATCTCACCGTCTGTACCGACAGTGATAATCACAGTACACTCACTAATCTCACCGTCTGTACCGACAGTGATAATCAAGTACACTCACTAATCTCACCGTCTGTACCAACAGTGATCATCACAGCACACTCACTAATCTCACCGTCTGTACCGACAGTGATAATCACAGTACACTCACTAATCTCACCGTCTGTACCGACAGTGATAATCACAGTACACTCACTAATCTCACCGTCTACTCCGACAGTGATAATCACAGTACACTCACTAATCTCACCGTCTGTACCGACAGTGATAATCACAGTACACTCACTAATCTCACCGTCTGTACCGACAGTGATAATCACAGCACACTCACTAATCTCACCGTCTACACCGACAGTGATAATCACAGTACACTCTCTAATCTCACCGTCTGTACCGACAGTGATAATCACAGTACACTCACTAATCTCACCGTCTGTACCGACAGTGATAATCACAGTACACTCACTAATCTCACCGTCTACACCGACAGTGATAATCACAGCACACTCACTAATCTCACCGTCTGTACCGACAGTGATAATCACAGTACACTCACTAATCTCACCGTCTACACCGACAGTGATAATCACAGTACACTCACTAATCTCACCGTCTGTACCGACAGTGATAATCACAGCACACTCACTAATCTCACCGTCTGTACCGACAGTGATAATCACAGTACACTCACTCATCTCACCGTCTATACCGACAGTGATAATCACAGTACACTCACTAATCTCACCGTCTGCACCGACAGTGATAATCACAGTACACTCACTAATCTCACCGTCTGTACCGACAGTGATAATCACAGTACACTCACTAATCTCACCGTCTGTACCGACAGTGATAATCACAGTACACTCACGAATCTCACCGTCTGTACAGACAGTGATAATCACAGTACACTCACTAATCTCACCGTCAGTACCGACAGTGATAATCACAGTACACTCACTAATCTCACCGTCTGTCCCGACAGTGATAATCACAGTGCACTCACTAATCTCACCGTCTGTACCGACAGTGATAATCACAGTACACTCACTAATCTCACCGTCTGTTCCGACAGTGATAATCACAGTACACTCACTAATCTCACCGTCTACACTGACAGTGATAATCACAGTACACTCACTAATCTCACCGTCTACACTGACAGTGATAATCACAGTACACTCACTAATCTCACCGTCTGCACCGACAGTGATAATCACAGTACACTCACTAATCTCACCGTCTGTACCGACAGTGATAATCACAGTACACTCACTAATCTCACCGTCTGTACCGACAGTGATAATCACAGTACACTCACTAATCTCACCGTCTGTACCGACAGTGATAATCACAGCACACTCACTGATCTCACCGTCCACACCGACAGTGATAATCACAGTACACTCACTAATCTCACCGTCTGTACCGACAGTGATAATCACAGTACACTCACTAATCTCACCGTCTACACCGACAGTGATAATCACAGCACACTCACTAATCTCACCGTCTGTACCGACAGTGATAATCACAGTACACTCACTAATCTCACCGTCTGTACCGACAGTGATAATCACAGTACACTCACTAATCTCACCGTCTGTACCGACAGTGATAATCACAGTACACTCACTAATCTCACCGTCTGTACCGACAGTGATAATCACAGTACACTCACTAATCTCACCGTCTGTACCGACAGTGATAATCACAGTACACTCACTAATCTCACCGTCTGTACCGACAGTGATAATCACAGTACACTCACTAATCTCACCGTCTGTACCGACAGTGATAATCACAGTACACTCACTAATCTCACCGTCTGTACCGACAGTGATAATCACAGTCCACTCACTAATCTCACCGTCTGCACCGACAGTGATAATCACAGCACACTCACTAATCTCACCGTCTACACCGACAGTGATAATCACAGTACACTCACTAATCTCACCGTCTGTACCGACAGTGATAATCACAGTACACTCACTAATCTCACCGTCTGTACCGACAGTGATAATCACAGTACACTCACTAATCTCACCGTCTACACCGACAGTGATAATCACAGTACACTCACTAATCTCACCGTCTGTACCGACAGTGATAATCACAGTGCACTCACTAATCTCACCGTCTACACCGACAGTGATAATCACAGTACACTCACTAATCTCACCGTCTGTACCGACAGTGATAATCACAGTGCACTCACTAATCTCACCGTCTGTACCGACAGTGATAATCACAGTACACTCACTAATCTCACCGTCTGTACCGACAGTGATAATCACAGTACACTCACTAATCTCACCGTCTACACCGACAGTGATAATCACAGTACACTCACTAATCTCACCGTCTGTACCGACAGTGATAATCACAGTACACTCACTAATCTCACCGTCTGCACCGACAGTGATAATCACAGTACACTCACTAATCTCACCGTCTGTACCGACAGTGATAATCACAGTACACTCACTAATCTCACCGTCTACACCGACAGTGATAATCACAGTACACTCACTAATCTCACCGTCTGTACCGACAGTGATAATCACAGTACACTCACTAATGTCACCGTCTGTACCGACAGTGATAATCACAGTACACTCACTAATCTCACCGTCTGTACCGACAGTGATAATCACAGTACACTCACTAATCTCACCGTCTGCACCGACAGTGATAATCACAGTACACTCACTAATCTCACCGTCTGTACCGACAGTGATAATCACAGTACACTCACTAATCTCACCGTCTGTACCGACAGTGATAATCACAGTACACTCACTAATCTCACCATCTGTACCGACAGTGATAATCACAGTGCACTCACTAATCTCACCGTCTGTACCGACAGTGATAATCACAGTACACTCACTCATCTCACCGTCTGTGCAGACAGTGATAATCACAGTACACTCACTAATCTCACCGTCTGTACCGACAGTGATAATCACAGTACACTCACGAATCTCACCGTCTGTACCGACAGTGATAATCACAGTACACTCACGAATCTCACCGTCTGTACCGACAGTGATAATCACAGTACACTCACTAATCTCACCGTCTGTACCGACAGTGATAATCACAGTACACTCACTAATCTCACCGTCTGCACCGACAGTGATAATCACAGCACACTCACTAATCTCACCGTCTGTACCGACAGTGATAATCACAGTACACTCACTAATCTCACCGTCTGTACCGACAGTGATAATCACAGTACACTCACTAATCTCACCGTCTGTACCGACAGTGATAATCACAGTACACTCACTAATCTCAACGTCTGTACCGACAGTGATATTGACAGTACACTCACTAATCTCACCGTCTGTACCGACAGTGATAATCACAGTACACTCACTAATCTCACCGTCTGTACCGACAGTGATAATCACAGTACACTCACTAATCTCACCGTCTGCACCGCCAGTTTCTTGAACGGTTATGGTGGGCCCTTGTTCCCCCTTCTCACCTCACTTTCATCCTGCCAGTCCTCATCCAGGTCTCCATCGAATCCTTTGAGCTTCAGCCCCAAACCTCGTCGGCCACGCTGCAAGGACGTCTCAACGATCTCCTTCCGACCCTGTCCAAACTTCCCCAGACCTTCCCCTTCACGGTAACCCATCTTCGCCTGGAAACAGAGGGCAAAAGGTTAGGCAGTGAGTGCAATCTCACAGAGCAGGGTCTGCAACAAGACTGGGGCTGGGCAGGAGGTGTCACACACACAGTGTGCAGATACAGTCGAGAGACAAGGATCGCAAACACAGAGGACAAAAGATCACATCCCCCTTCCACCCCCAGTTTGTTCCGAATTCACCAATCCCAGCCAGGACAGCAGTGCAACCCCTCAGGTTCTCGCCGTGTGGTGGGTAGAAGTCGGGGCCAGACACACAGGGCTTGAGTCTTTGATTTCAGTTTGAAGAATCTTTTCATAAAAAGCTGGAATCAGTGAAAGTGATTCTGAAGCTCTCGGATTGTCACACAAACTCGACTTGTTCACAGGAATATACAATGATACAACACAGATGGAGGCCATTCAGCCCATCGTGCCTGTGCCGGCTCTTTGAAAGATCTATCCAATTCGTCCCATTCCCCTGCTCTTTCTCCATAGCCCTGTGAATTTTTTCCCTTCGAGTATTTCTCCAATTCCCTTTTGAAAGTTATTATTGAATCTGCTTCCACCGCCCTTTCAGGCAGTGAATTCCAGATCAGAACAACTCGCTGCGTTAAAAAAAAAAGTCATCTCCCCTGGGTTCTCTTGTCAATTAGGTTAAACCTGCCGTCCTTACCCGGTCTGGGCCTACATGTGACTCCAGACCCCACACCAACGGGATTGACTCTTAACTGCCCTCTGAAGGGGGCCCAGCAAGTCACTCAGTTATCTCAAACCTGGGCAGCGAGGGACGGGCAATAAATGCCAACCTTGCCAATGTCGCCCACATCCCCAGAATGATTAAGAAACCACCTGAGTGAGAGAGTGGCCTGCAGCAAACAGAGTGGAGAGAGTCAGTCCATGGCCCTGGACAGGCCAGCTTACCATCAGCTTCTGAGAGACACTGTTGTACATGGAGTACTTGCTGGAGAGAGCGTCTTTCTGCAGCTGGTCCGTGGAATCACCCTGCAGTGATGGTCGCGATAAGCCCAGGACTCCACCGAACACTGGTCTGCTCCCCTCACTGTCAGTGTCTTCATCACCACTACTGGCCATCTCTGGGGAGGGAGGGAAGGGGAGAAGGGGGGGGGGGCGGGAAGAGGGAGAGCGGGGGCGGGGGGGGGGGGAAAGAGCCAGATGGAGAGAGAGATTGCATATATTATTAATCTGTTCAGCTTGTTTTGCACATTTAAAATTAAATATCAGTGCTCATCTCTGACTTGGCTCCGAGTGTTTCTGGTCAGATGGGCATTAAAGTGGGAAATGGAATTCAATCCGGAGAAGTGTGAGGTAATGTATTTGGGGAGAGCAAACAAGGCAAGGGAATACACAATAAATGGGAGGATACTGAGAGGTGCAGAGGAAGTGAGGGACCTTGGAGTGCATGTCCACAGATCCCTGAAAGTCGCAGGACAGGTGGTTAAAAAGGCATATGGAATACTTTCCTTAGCCCCTGTCACTCCCCCTCCCTCGCACCTCTCACACCCCTCCCGCTCTCCCCCCTCCCTCTCTGTCCCCCTCACCCTCTACCCCCTCCCTCACCCCCTCTGTCTTTTAGACAGGCTGGGTGAGTGGGCGGAGATTTGGCAGATGCAATACAATATTGGAAAATGTGAGGTTATGCACTTTGGTAGGAAAAATCGGAGAGCAAGTTATTATCTTAATGGCGAGAGACTGGAAAGTACTGCAGCACAAAGGGATCTGGGGGTCCGAGTGCAAGAAAATCAAAAAGTTGGTATGCAGGTGCAGCAGGTGATCAAGAAGGCCAACGGAACGTTGGCTTTTATTGCTAGGGGGATAGAATATAAAAACAAGGAGGTATTGCTGCAGTTATATAAGGTATTGGTGAGACCGCACCTGGAATACTGCATACAGTTTTGGTCTCCATACTGAAGAAAAGACATACTTGCTCTCGAGGCAGTACAAAGAAGGTTCACTCGGTTAATCCCGGGGATGAGGGGGCGCACATATGAGGAGAGGTTGAGTAGATTGGGACTCGACTCATTGGAGTTCAGAAGAATGAGAGGCGATCTTATTGAAACATATAAGATTGTGAAGGGTCTTGATCGGGTGGATGCAGTAAGGATGTTCCCAAAGATGGGTGAAACTAGAACTAGGGGGCATAATCTTAGAATAAGGGGCTGCTCTTTCAAAACTGAGATGAGGAGAAACTTCTTCACTCAGAGGGTGGTAGGTCTGTGGAATTTGCTGCCCCAGGAAGCTGTGGAAGCTGCATCATTAAATAAATTTAAAACAGAAATAGACAGTTTCCGAGAAGTAAAGGGAATTAGGGGTTACGGGGAGCGGGCAGGAAATTGGACATGAAGCTGAGTTCGGATCGGTCAATGCCCTGTGGGTGGCGGAGAGGGCCCAGGGGCTGTGTGGCCGGGTCCTGCTCCGACTTCTTGTGTTCTTTAGATTTGTGGTTGGGATCAGATCAGCCATGATCTTATTGAATGGCGGAGCAGGCTCGAGGGGCCGATTGGCCTGCTCCTGCTCCTATTTCTTATGTTCTCCCCCCTCCCTCCTCCTCCCCTCACCCTCCCCTCCCCCTCCCCTCACTCCTCCCTCCTCTCTCTCCCCCTCACTCCTCCCCTCACTCCCTCTCCCCCCCTCTCTCTCTCTCTCTCTCCCTCACCCCGACTCCGACTCCGGGCCCCGCCACCCAGCGGCTCCTCGTCCGAGGTGGAGCTGAGATTGAGGCCCAGGTCCTCCATCTTCTGTTGTTTGTTGTCGGGCCGCGGCCCTGAGTCCGGGAGCCGGCGCTTCATGGTGTGAGAGGGAGGGCGGGGGCGGGTCTCTCTCTCTCTCCCCGCCGGGTCCGGGGTCCGGGGTCCGGCCTCTCTCTCTCTCCCCGGGCTCCGGCTCTGGGTCGGGGCTCCGGCCTCTCTCTCTCTCCCCGGGCTCCGGCTCTGGGTCGGGGCTCCGGCCTCTCTCTCTCTCTCTCCCCGGGGGTAGGCCTGCAGCCTCGGGCCTCGATTTCTCTCCCGATCTTCGCGCCGACAAACCGCGCGCGCATGCGTCACAACCTCTGACAGGTCAGCGCGGGGTCCAATCACCGAGCAGGTCGGAGACCCCGCCCCTCAACCCGGAGACCCCGCCCCTCAACCCGGAGACCCCGCCCCTCTCCACAGAGACCCCGCCCCTCTCCACACTCTCTCCCCACACTGGACCACCGGCCAATCACAGCCCAGGGGCACCGAACACCGGCCAATCACAGCCCAGAGACCCCGACCACCGGCCAATCACAGCCCAGAGACCCCGACCACCGGCCAATCACAGCCCAGAGACCCCGACCACCGGCCAATCACAGCCCAGAGACCACGACCTCCGGCCAATCACAGCCCAGAGACCCCGACCACCGGCCAATCACAGCCCAGAGACCCGGACCACCGGCCAATCACAGCCCAGGGGCCCAGACCACCGGCCAATCACAGCCCAGAGACCCCGACCACCGGCCAATCACAGCCCAGAGACCACGACCACCGGCCAATCACAGCCCAGAGACCCCGACCACCGGCCAATCACAGCCCAGAGACCCCGAACACCGGCCAATCACAGCCCAGAGACCCCGACCACCGGCCAATCACAGCCCAGAGACCACGACCACCGGCCAATCACAGCCCAGAGACCCCGACCACCGGCCAATCACAGCCCAGAGACCCGGACCACCGGCCAATCACAGCCCAGGGGCCCAGACCACCGGCCAATCACAGCCCAGAGAACCGGACCACCGGCCAATCACAGCCCAGAGACCCGGACCACCGGCCAATCACAGCCCAGGGGCCCAGACCACCGGCCAATCACAGCCCAGGGGCCCGGACCACCGGCCAATCACAGCCCAGGGGCCCGGACCACCGGCCAATCACAGCCCAGAGACCCGGAACACCGGCCAATCCCAGCCCAGAGACCCGGACCACGGGCCAATCACAGCCCAGGGGCCCGGACCACCGGCCAATCCCAGCCCAGGGGCCCGGACCACCGGCCAATCACAGCCCAGAGACCCGGACCACCGGCCAATCACAGCCCAGAGACCGAGACCACCGGCCAATCCCAGCCCAGGGGTCTGGACCACCGGCCAATCACAGCCCAGAGACCGAGACCACCGGCCAATCCCAGCCCAGGGGCCCGGACCACCGGCCAATCCCAGCCCAGGGGCCTGGGAGGGCGGAGATCCCGCCTGTCGGAGTGGGAGAGAGTCGATGGAGGAGGAGCGGGGGGAGGGGAGAGGGCCCGGGGCCGGGGGAGAGGCCGGGGGAGAGGCCGGGGGGCCGGAGCCGGGGCCGCGGGATGGGACGCACCGAGCCGCCGTCTGGTATCTGCAGAGAGTCGGCGCGGAGCGGCGCGGAGAGCGGCTGGGCCTGAACCCCGGGACTGAGGTAATGGGAGACCCGGGGGGTGAGGGAGGGAGTGAGGGGCAGAGAGACAGACCTGTCCCCCCCAGTACTGTACCCCAGTGTTATACAGAGACAGACCTGTACCCACCAGTACTGTACCCCAGTGTTATACAGTGACAGACCTGTACCCACCAGTACTGTACCCCAGTGTTATACAGTGACAGACCTGTACCCCCCAGTACTGTACCCCAGTGTTATACAGTGACAGACCTGTCCCCACCAGTACTGTACCCCAGTGTTATACAGGGACAGACCTGTCCCCACCAGTACTGTACCCCAGTGTTATACAGTGACAGACCTGTACCCACCAGTACTGTACCCCAGTGTTATACAGAGACAGACCTGTACCCACCAGTACTGTACCCCAGTGTTATACAGTGACAGACCTGTACCCACCAGTACTGTACCCCAGTGTTATACAGTGACAGACCTGTCCCCACCAGTACTGTACCCCAGTGTTATACAGAGACAGACCTGTACCCACCAGTACTGTACCCCAGTGTTATACAGTGACAGACCTGTCCCCCCCAGTACTGTACCCCAGTGTTATACAGTGACAGACCTGTACCCCCCAGTACTGTACCCCAGTGTTATACAGAGACAGACCTGTACCCACCAGTACTGTACCCCAGTGTTATACAGTGACAGACCTGTCCCCCCCAGTACTGTACCCCAGTGTTATACAGTGACAGACCTGTACCCACCAGTACTGTACCCCAGTGTTATACAGTGACAGACCTGTCCCCACCAGTACTGTACCCCAGTGTTATACAGAGACAGACCTGTACCTCCCAGTACTGTACCCCAGTGTTATACAGTGACAGACCTGTACCCCCCAGTACTGTACCCCAGTGTTATACAGGGACAGACCTGTACCCCCCAGTACTGTACCCCAGTGTTATACAGTGACAGACCTGTACCCACCAGTACTGTACCCCAGTGTTATACAGTGACAGACCTGTACCCCCCAGTACTGTACCCCAGTGTTATACAGGGACAGACCTGTACCCACCAGTACTGTACCCCAGTGTTATACAGTGACAGACCTGTACCCCCCAGTACTGTACCCCAGTGTTATACAGGGACAGACCTGTCCCCACCAGTACTGTACCACAGTGTTATACAGTGACAGACCTGTACCCCCCAGTACTGTACCCCAGTGTTATACAGGGACAGACCTGTCCCCACCAGTACTGTACCCCAGTGTTATACAGTGACAGACCTGTACCCACCAGTACTGTACCCCAGTGTTATACAGGGACAGACCTGTACCCACCAGTACTGTACCCCAGTGTTATACAGGGACAGACCTGTACCCCCCAGTACTGTACCCCAGTGTTATACAGTGACAGACCTGTACCCCCCAGTACTGTACCCCAGTGTTATACAGAGACAGACCTGTCCCCACCAGTACTGTACCCCAGTGTTATACAGGGACAGACCTGTACCCACCAGTACTGTACCCCAGTGTTATACAGTGACAGACCTGTACCCACCAGTACTGTACCCCAGTGTTATACAGTGACAGACCTGTACCCACCAGTACTGTACCCCAGTGTTATACAGGGACAGACCTGTACCCCCCAGTACTGTACCCCAGTGTTATACAGAGACAGACCTGTACCCACCAGTACTGTACCCCAGTGTTATACAGGGACAGACCTGTACCCCCCAGTACTGTACCCCAGTGTTATACAGGGACAGACCTGTACCCACCAGTACTGTACCCCAGTGTTATACAGTGACAGACCTGTACCCCCCAGTACTGTACCCCAGTGTTATACAGGGACAGACCTGTCCCCACCAGTACTGTACCACAGTGTTATACAGTGACAGACCTGTACCCCCCAGTACTGTACCCCAGTGTTATACAGGGACAGACCTGTCCCCACCAGTACTGTACCCCAGTGTTATACAGTGACAGACCTGTACCCACCAGTACTGTACCCCAGTGTTATACAGGGACAGACCTGTACCCACCAGTACTGTACCCCAGTGTTATACAGGGACAGACCTGTACCCCCCAGTACTGTACCCCAGTGTTATACAGTGACAGACCTGTACCCCCCAGTACTGTACCCCAGTGTTATACAGAGACAGACCTGTCCCCACCAGTACTGTACCCCAGTGTTATACAGGGACAGACCTGTACCCACCAGTACTGTACCCCAGTGTTATACAGGGACAGACCTGTCCCCACCAGTACTGTACCCCAGTGTTATACAGTGACAGACCTGTACCCCCCAGTACTGTACCCCAGTGTTATACAGGGACAGACCTGTACCCACCAGTACTGTACCCCAGTGTTATACAGGGACAGACCTGTCCCCACCAGTACTGTACCCCAGTGTTATACAGAGACAGACCTGTACCCACCAGTACTGTACCCCAGTGTTATACAGTGACAGACCTGTACCCCCCAGTACTGTACCCCAGTGTTATACAGAGACAGACCTGTACCCACCAGTACTGTACCCCAGTGTTATACAGTGACAGACCTGTACCCCCCAGTACTGTACCCCAGTGTTATACAGTGACAGACCTGTCCCCACCAGTACTGTACCCCAGTGTTATGCAGTGACAGACCTGTACCCCCCAGTACTGTACCCCAGTGTTATGCAGTGACAGACCTGTACCCCCCAGTACTGTACCCCAGTGTTATACAGTGACAGACCTGTACCCCCCAGTACTGTACCCCAGTGTTATACTGTGACAGACCTGTACCCCCCAGTACTGTACCCCAGTGTTATACAGTGACAGACCTGTACCCACCAGTACTGTACCCCAGTGTTATACAGGGACAGACCTGTACCCACCAGTACTGTACCCCAGTGTTATACAGAGACAGACCTGTACCCACCAGTACTGTACCCCAGTGTTATACAGAGACAGACCTGTACCCCCCAGTACTGTACCCCAGTGTTATACAGTGACAGACCTGTACCCACCAGTACTGTACCCCAGTGTTATGCAGGGACAGACCTGTACCCACCAGTACTGTACCCCAGTGTTATACAGAGACAGACCTGTACCCCCCAGTACTGTACCCCAGTGTTATACAGTGACAGACCTGTACCCACCAGTACTGTACCCCAGTGTTATGCAGGGACAGACCTGTACCCCCCAGTACTGTACCCCAGTGTTATACAGTGACAGACCTGTACCCACCAGTACTGTACCCCAGTGTTATGCAGGGACAGACCTGTACCCACCAGTACTGTACCCCAGTGTTATACAGTGACAGACCTGTCCCCCCCAGTACTGTACCCCAGTGTTATACAGTGACAGACCTGTACCCCCCAGTACTGTACCCCAGTGTTATACAGTGACAGACCTGTCCCCACCAGTACTGTACCCCAGTGTTATACAGAGACAGACCTGTACCCACCAGTACTGTACCCCAGTGTTATACAGTGACAGACCTGTACCCACCAGTACTGTACCCCAGTGTTATACAGTGACAGACCTGTCCCCACCAGTACTGTACCCCAGTGTTATACAGTGACAGACCTGTACCCCCCAGTACTGTACCCCAGTGTTATACAGTGACAGACCTGTACCCACCAGTACTGTACCCCAGTGTTATACAGTGACAGACCTGTACCCACCAGTACTGTACCCCAGTGTTATACAGTGACAGACCTGTACCCCCCAGTACTGTACCCCAGTGTTATACAGTGACAGACCTGTACCCCCCAGTACTGTACCCCAGTGTTATACAGTGACAGACCTGTACCCCCCAGTACTGTACCCCAGTGTTATACAGTGACAGACCTGTACCCACCAGTACTGTACCCCAGTGTTATACAGGGACAGACCTGTACCCACCAGTACTGTACCCCAGTGTTATACAGTGACAGACCTGTACCCACCAGTACTGTACCCCAGTGTTATACAGTGACAGACCTGTCCCCACCAGTACTGTACCCCAGTGTTATACAGTGACAGACCTGTACCCACCAGTACTGTACCCCAGTGTTATACAGGGACAGACCTGTACCCACCAGTACTGTACCCCAGTGTTATACAGTGACAGACCTGTACCCCACCAGTACTGTACCCCAGTGTTATACAGTGACAGACCTGTACCCACCAGTACTGTACCCCAGTGTTATACAGTGACAGACCTGTACCCACCAGTACTGTACCCCAGTGTTATACAGTGACAGACCTGTACCCCCCAGTACTGTACCCCAGTGTTATACAGTGACAGACCTGTACCCACCAGTACTGTACCCCAGTGTTATACATTGACAGACCTGTACCCCCCAGTACTGTACCCCAGTGTTATACAGTGACAGACCTGTACCCACCAGTACTGTACCCCAGTGTTATACAGGGACAGACCTGTCCCCACCAGTACTGTACCCCAGTGTTATACAGTGACAGACCTGTACCCCCCAGTACTGTACCCCAGTGTTATACAGTGACAGACCTGTACCCACCAGTACTGTACCCCAGTGTTATACAGTGACAGACCTGTCCCCACCAGTACTGTACCCCAGTGTTATACAGTGACAGACCTGTACCCACCAGTACTGTACCCCAGTGTTATACAGGGACAGACCTGTACCCCCCAGTACTGTACCCCAGTGTTATACAGTGACAGACCTGTCCCCCCCAGTACTGTACCCCAGTGTTATACAGTGACAGACCTGTACCCACCAGTACTGTACCCCAGTGTTATACAGTGACAGACCTGTACCCCCAGTACTGTACCCCAGTGTTATACAGTGACAGACCTGTACCCCCCAGTACTGTACCCCAGTGTTATACAGGGACAGACCTGTCCCCACCAGTACTGTACCCCAGTGTTATACAGTGACAGACCTGTACCCCCCAGTACTGTACCCCAGTGTTATACAGGGACAGACCTGTCCCCACCAGTACTGTACCCCAGTGTTATACAGGGACAGACCTGTACCCCCCAGTACTGTACCCCAGTGTTATACAGGGACAGACCTGTACCCACCAGTACTGTACCCCAGTGTTATACAGTGACAGACCTGTACCCCCCAGTACTGTACCCCAGTGTTATACAGAGACAGACCTGTACCCACCAGTACTGTACCCCAGTGTTATACAGGGACAGACCTGTACCCACCAGTACTGTACCCCAGTGTTATACAGGGACAGACCTGTACCCACCAGTACTGTACCCCAGTGTTATACAGAGACAGACCTGTACCCACCAGTACTGTACCCCAGTGTTATACAGGGACAGACCTGTACCCACCAGTACTGTACCCCAGTGTTATACAGTGACAGACCTGTACCCACCAGTACTGTACCCCAGTGTTATACAGTGACAGACCTGTACCCACCAGTACTGTACCCCAGTGTTATACAGTGACAGACCTGTACCCACCAGTACTGTACCCCAGTGTTATACAGAGACAGACCTGTACCCACCAGTACTGTACCCCAGTGTTATACAGTGACAGACCTGTACCCCCCAGTACTGTACCCCAGTGTTATACAGGGACAGACCTGTACCCACCAGTACTGTACCCCAGTGTTATACAGTGACAGACCTGTACCCACCAGTACTGTACCCCAGTGTTATACAGTGACAGACCTGTACCCACCAGTACTGTACCCCAGTGTTATACAGTGACAGACCTGTACCCACCAGTACTGTACCCCAGTGTTATACAGTGACAGACCTGTACCCACCAGTACTGTACCCCAGTGTTATACAGTGACAGACCTGTACCCCCCAGTACTGTACCCCAGTGTTATACAGTGACAGACCTGTACCCACCAGTACTGTACCCCAGTGTTATACACTGACAGACCTGTACCCACCAGTACTGTACCCCAGTGTTATACAGTGACAGACCTGTACCCACCAGTACTGTACCCCAGTGTTATACAGTGACAGACCTGTACCCACCAGTACTGTACCCCAGTGTTATACAGGGACAGACCTGTACCCACCAGTACTGTACCCCAGTGTTATACAGTGACAGACCTGTACCCACCAGTACTGTACCCCAGTGTTATACAGTGACAGACCTGTACCCACCAGTACTGTACCCCAGTGTTATACAGTGACAGACCTGTCCCCACCAGTACTGTACCCCAGTGTTATACAGTGACAGACCTGTACCCACCAGTACTGTGCCCCGGTGTTATACAGTGACAGACCTGTACCCCCCAGTACTGTACCCCAGTGTTATACAGTGACAGACCTGTACCCACCAGTACTGTACCCCAGTGTTATACAGTGACAGACCTGTACCCCCCAGTACTGTACCCCAGTGTTATACAGGGACAGACCTGTACCCACCAGTACTGTACCCCAGTGTTATACAGGGACAGACCTGTACCCACCAGTACTGTACCCCAGTGTTATACAGGGACAGACCTGTACCCACCAGTACTGTACCCCAGTGTTATACAGGGACAGACCTGTACCCACCAGTACTGTACCCCAGTGTTATACAGTGACAGACCTGTCCCCACCAGTACTGTACCCCAGTGTTATAAAGTGACAGACCTGTACCCACCAGTACTGTACCCCAGTGTTATACAGGGACAGACCTGTACCCACCAGTACTGTACCCCAGTGTTATACAGTGACAGACCTGTCCCCACCAGTACTGTACCCCAGTGTTATACAGTGACAGACCTGTCCCCACCAGTACTGTACCCCAGTGTTATACAGTGACAGACCTGTCCCCACCAGTACTGTACCCCAGTGTTATACAGTGACAGACCTGTACCCACCAGTACTGTACCCCGGTGTTATACAGGGACAGACCTGTACCCCCCAGTACTGTACCCCAGTGTTATACAGTGACAGACCTGTACCCACCAGTACTGTACCCCAGTGTTATACAGTGACAGACCTGTACCCACCAGTACTGTACCCCAGTGTTATACAGGGACAGACCTGTACCCACCAGTACTGTACCCCAGTGTTATACAGTGACAGACCTGTCCCCACCAGTACTGTACCCCAGTGTTATACAGTGACAGACCTGTACCCACCAGTACTGTACCCCAGTGTTATACAGGGACAGAACTGTACCCACCAGTACTGTACCCCAGTGTTATACAGGGACAGACCTGTCCCCACCAGTACTGTACCCCAGTGTTATACAGTGACAGACCTGTACCCACCAGTACTGTACCCCAGTGTTATACAGTGACAGACCTGTCCCCACCAGTACTGTACCCCAGTGTTATACAGTGACAGACCTGTACCCACCAGTACTGTACCCCAGTGTTATACAGGGACAGAACTGTACCCACCAGTACTGTACCCCAGTGTTATACAGGGACAGACCTGTACCCACCAGTACTGTACCCCAGTGTTATACAGTGACAGACCTGTACCCACCAGTACTGTACCCCAGTGTTATACAGTGACAGACCTGTACCCACCAGTACTGTACCCCAGTGTTATACAGTGACAGACCTGTCCCCACCAGTACTGTACCCCAGTGTTATACAGGGACAGACCTGTACCCACCAGTACTGTACCCCAGTGTTATACAGTGACAGACCTGTACCCACCAGTACTGTACCCCAGTGTTATACAGAGACAGACCTGTACCCACCAGTACTGTACCCCAGTGTTATACAGGGACAGACCTGTACCCCCCAGTACTGTACCCCAGTGTTATACAGGGACAGACCTGTACCCCCCAGTACTGTACCCCAGTGTTATACAGGGACAGACCTGTACCCCCCAGTACTGTACCCCAGTGTTATACAGTGACAGACCTGTCCCCACCAGTACTGTACCCCAGGTGTTATACAGTGACAGACCTGTACCCCCCAGTACTGTACCCCAGTGTTATACAGGGACAGACCTGTACCCCCCAGTACTGTACCCCAGTGTTATACAGGGACAGACCTGTCCCCCCCAGTACTGTACCCCAGTGTTATACAGGGACAGACCTGTACCCACCAGTACTGTACCCCAGTGTTATACAGGGACAGACCTGTCCCCACCAGTACTGTACCCCAGTGTTATACAGTGACAGACCTGTACCCACCAGTACTGTACCCCAGTGTTATACAGTGACAGACCTGTACCCCCCAGTACTGTACCCCAGTGTTATACAGTGACAGACCTGTCCCCCCCAGTACTGTACCCCAGTGTTATACAGTGACAGACCTGTACCCCCCAGTACTGTACCCCAGTGTTATACAGTGACAGACCTGTACCCACCAGTACTGTACCCCAGTGTTATACAGTGACAGACCTGTACCCCCCAGTACTGTACCCCAGTGTTATACAGTGACAGACCTGTCCCCCCCAGTACTGTACCCCAGTGTTATACAGTGACAGACCTGTACCCCCCAGTACTGTACCCCAGTGTTATACAGTGACAGACCTGTACCCCCCAGTACTGTACCCCAGTGTTATACAGTGACAGACCTGTACCCACCAGTACTGTACCCCAGTGTTATACAGGGACAGACCTGTACCCACCAGTACTGTACCCCAGTGTTATACAGTGACAGACCTGTACCCACCAGTACTGTACCCCAGTGTTATACAGTGACAGACCTGTCCCCACCAGTACTGTACCCCAGTGTTATACAGTGACAGACCTGTACCCCCCAGTACTGTACCCCAGTGTTATACAGTGACAGACCTGTACCCACCAGTACTGTACCCCAGTGTTATACAGACAGACCTGTACCCCCCAGTACTGTACCCCAGTGTTATACAGTGACAGACCTGTACCCCCCAGTACTGTACCCCAGTGTTATACTGTGACAGACCTGTACCCCCCAGTACTGTACCCCAGTGTTATACAGTGACAGACCTGTACCCACCAGTACTGTACCCCAGTGTTATACAGTGACAGACCTGTCCCCACCAGTACTGTACCCCAGTGTTATACAGTGACAGACCTGTCCCCCCAGTACTGTACCCCAGTGTTATACAGTGACAGACCTGTACCCCCCAGTACTGTACCCCAGTGTTATACAGTGACAGACCTGTCCCCACCAGTACTGTACCCCAGTGTTATACAGGGACAGACCTGTACCCCCCAGTACTGTACCCCAGTGTTATACAGTGACAGACCTGTCCCCACCAGTACTGTACCCCAGTGTTATACAGTGACAGACCTGTACCCCCCAGTACTGTACCCCAGTGTTATACAGTGACAGACCTGTACCCACCAGTACTGTACCCCAGTGTTATACAGTGACAGACCTGTACCCACCAGTACTGTACCCCAGTGTTATACAGTGACAGACCTGTCCCCACCAGTACTGTACCCCAGTGTTATACAGTGACAGACCTGTACCCACCAGTACTGTACCCCAGTGTTATACAGTGACAGACCTGTACCCACCAGTACTGTACCCCAGTGTTATACAGTGACAGACCTGTACCCCCCAGTACTGTACCCCAGTGTTATACAGGGACAGACCTGTACCCCCCAGTACTGTACCCCAGTGTTATACAGGGACAGACCTGTACCCCCCAGTACTGTACCCCAGTGTTATACAGTGACAGACCTGTCCCCACCAGTACTGTACCCCAGGTGTTATACAGTGACAGACCTGTACCCACCAGTACTGTACCCCAGTGTTATACAGGGACAGACCTGTACCCACCAGTACTGTACCCCAGTGTTATACAGTGACAGACCTGTACCCACCAGTACTGTACCCCAGTGTTATACAGTGACAGACCTGTACCCCCCAGTACTGTACCCCAGTGTTATACAGGGACAGACCTGTACCCCCCAGTACTGTACCCCAGTGTTATACAGGGACAGACCTGTCCCCCCCAGTACTGTACCCCAGTGTTATACAGGGACAGACCTGTACCCCCCAGTACTGTACCCCAGTGTTATACAGTGACAGACCTGTACCCCCCAGTACTGTACCCCAGTGTTATACAGTGACAGACCTGTACCCCCCAGTACTGTACCCCAGTGTTATACAGTGACAGACCTGTCCCCCCCAGTACTGTACCCCAGTGTTATACAGTGACAGACCTGTACCCCCCAGTACTGTACCCCAGTGTTATACAGTGACAGACCTGTACCCCCCAGTACTGTACCCCAGTGTTATACAGTGACAGACCTGTACCCCCCAGTACTGTACCCCAGTGTTATACAGTGACAGACCTGTACCCCCCAGTACTGTACCCCAGTGTTATACAGTGACAGACCTGTACCCCCCAGTACTGTACCCCAGTGTTATACAGTGACAGACCTGTACCCCCCAGTACTGTACCCCAGTGTTATACAGTGACAGACCTGTACCCACCAGTACTGTACCCCAGTGTTATACAGGGACAGACCTGTACCCCACCAGTACTGTACCCCAGTGTTATACAGTGACAGACCTGTACCCACCAGTACTGTACCCCAGTGTTATACAGTGACAGACCTGTACCCCCCAGTACTGTACCCCAGTGTTATACAGTGACAGACCTGTCCCCACCAGTACTGTACCCCAGTGTTATACAGGGACAGACCTGTACCCACCAGTACTGTACCCCAGTGTTATACAGTGACAGACCTGTACCCCCCAGTACTGTACCCCAGTGTTATACAGGGACAGACCTGTACCCCCCAGTACTGTACCCCAGTGTTATACAGGGACAGACCTGTCCCCCCCAGTACTGTACCCCAGTGTTATACAGTGACAGACCTGTACCCCCCAGTACTGTACCCCAGTGTTATACAGTGACAGACCTGTACCCACCAGTACTGTACCCCAGTGTTATACAGGGACAGACCTGTACCCACCAGTACTGTACCCCAGTGTTATACAGTGACAGACCTGTACCCACCAGTACTGTACCCCAGTGTTATACAGTGACAGACCTGTACCCCCCAGTACTGTACCCCAGTGTTATACAGGGACAGACCTGTACCCACCAGTACTGTACCCCAGTGTTATACAGTGACAGACCTGTACCCCCCAGTACTGTACCCCAGTGTTATACAGTGACAGACCTGTACCCCCCAGTACTGTACCCCAGTGTTATACAGTGACAGACCTGTACCCCCCAGTACTGTACCCCAGTGTTATACAGGGACAGACCTGTACCCACCAGTACTGTACCCCAGTGTTATACAGGGACAGACCTGTACCCACCAGTACTGTACCCCAGTGTTATACAGTGACAGACCTGTACCCACCAGTACTGTACCCCACTGTTATACAGTGAGCAGACCTGTACCCCCCAGTACTGTACCCCAGTGTTATACAGTGACAGACCTGTACCCACCAGTACTGTACCCCAGTGTTATACAGGGACAGACCTGTACCCCCCAGTACTGTACCCCAGTGTTATACAGTGACAGACCTGTACCCCCCAGTACTGTACCCCAGTGTTATACAGGGACAGACCTGTACCCACCAGTACTGTACCCCACTGTTATACAGTGACAGACCTGTACCCACCAGTACTGTACCCCAGTGTTATACAGTGACAGACCTGTACCCACCAGTACTGTACCCCAGTGTTATACAGTGACAGACCTGTACCCCCCAGTACTGTACCCCAGTGTTATACAGTGAGCAGACCTGTACCCCCCAGTACTGTACCCCAGTGTTATACAGTGACAGACCTGTACCCCCCAGTACTGTACCCCAGTGTTATACAGTGACAGACCTGTACCCCCCAGTACTGTACCCCAGTGTTATACAGTGACAGACCTGTACCCACCAGTACTGTACCCCAGTGTTATACAGTGACAGACCTGTACCCCCCAGTACTGTACCCCAGTGTTATACAGTGACAGACCTGTACCCCCCAGTACTGTACCCCAGTGTTATACAGTGACAGACCTGTACCCCCCAGTACTGTACCCCAGTGTTATACAGTGACAGACCTGTCCCCACCAGTACTGTACCCCAGTGTTATACAGTGACAGACCTGTCCCCACCAGTACTGTACCCCAGTGTTATACAGTGACAGACCTGTACCCACCAGTACTGTACCCCAGTGTTATACAGTGACAGACCTGTACCCACCAGTACTGTACCCCAGTGTTATACAGTGACAGACCTGTCCCCACCAGTACTGTACCCCAGTGTTATACAGTGACAGACCTGTACCCACCAGTACTGTACCCCAGTGTTATACAGTGACAGACCTGTCCCCACCAGTACTGTACCCCAGTGTTATACAGTGACAGACCTGTACCCCCCAGTACTGTACCCCAGTGTTATACAGTGACAGACCTGTACCCACCAGTACTGTACCCCAGTGTTATACAGAGACAGACCTGTACCCCCCAGTACTGTACCCCAGTGTTATACAGTGACAGACCTGTACCCCCCAGTACTGTACCCCAGTGTTATACTGTGACAGACCTGTACCCCCCAGTACTGTACCCCAGTGTTATACAGTGACAGACCTGTACCCACCAGTACTGTACCCCAGTGTTACACAGTGACAGACCTGTCCCCACCAGTACTGTACCCCAGTGTTATACAGTGACAGACCTGTCCCCCCAGTACTGTACCCCAGTGTTATACAGTGACAGACCTGTACCCCCCAGTACTGTACCCCAGTGTTATACAGTGACAGACCTGTCCCCACCAGTACTGTACCCCAGTGTTATACAGGGACAGACCTGTACCCCCCAGTACTGTACCCCAGTGTTATACAGGGACAGACCTGTACCCACCAGTACTGTACCCCACTGTTATACAGTGAGAGACCTGTACCCCCCAGTACTGTACCCCAGTGTTATACAGTGACAGACCTGTCCCCACCAGTACTGTACCCCAGTGTTATACAGGGACAGACCTGTACCCCCCAGTACTGTACCCCAGTGTTATACAGTGACAGACCTGTACCCCCCAGTACTGTACCCCAGTGTTATACAGGGACAGACCTGTACCCACCAGTACTGTACCCCACTGTTATACAGTGAGAGACCTGTACCCCCCAGTACTGTACCCCAGTGTTATACAGTGACAGACCTGTACCCCCCAGTACTGTACCCCAGTGTTATACAGTGACAGACCTGTACCCCCCAGTACTGTACCCCAGTGTTATACAGTGACAGACCTGTACCCACCAGTACTGTACCCCAGTGTTATACAGTGACAGACCTGTACCCCCCAGTACTGTACCCCAGTGTTATACAGTGACAGACCTGTACCCCCCAGTACTGTACCCCAGTGTTATACAGTGACAGACCTGTACCCCCCAGTACTGTACCCCAGTGTTATACAGTGACAGACCTGTCCCCACCAGTACTGTACCCCAGTGTTATACAGTGACAGACCTGTCCCCACCAGTACTGTACCCCAGTGTTATACAGTGACAGACCTGTACCCACCAGTACTGTACCCCAGTGTTATACAGTGACAGACCTGTACCCACCAGTACTGTACCCCAGTGTTATACAGTGACAGACCTGTCCCCACCAGTACTGTACCCCAGTGTTATACAGTGACAGACCTGTACCCACCAGTACTGTACCCCAGTGTTATACAGTGACAGACCTGTCCCCACCAGTACTGTACCCCAGTGTTATACAGTGACAGACCTGTACCCCCCAGTACTGTACCCCAGTGTTATACAGTGACAGACCTGTACCCACCAGTACTGTACCCCAGTGTTATACAGAGACAGACCTGTACCCCCCAGTACTGTACCCCAGTGTTATACAGTGACAGACCTGTACCCCCCAGTACTGTACCCCAGTGTTATACTGTGACAGACCTGTACCCCCCAGTACTGTACCCCAGTGTTATACAGTGACAGACCTGTACCCACCAGTACTGTACCCCAGTGTTATACAGTGACAGACCTGTCCCCACCAGTACTGTACCCCAGTGTTATACAGTGACAGACCTGTACCCACCAGTACTGTACCCCAGTGTTATACAGTGACAGACCTGTCCCCACCAGTACTGTACCCCAGTGTTATACAGTGACAGACCTGTACCCCCCAGTACTGTACCCCAGTGTTATACAGTGACAGACCTGTACCCCCCAGTACTGTACCCCAGTGTTATACAGGGACAGACCTGTCCCCACCAGTACTGTACCCCAGTGTTATACAGTGACAGACCTGTACCCCCCAGTACTGTACCCCAGTGTTATACAGTGACAGACCTGTACCCACCAGTACTGTACCCCAGTGTTATACAGGGACAGACCTGTCCCCACCAGTACTGTACCCCAGTGTTATACAGTGACAGACCTGTACCCCCCAGTACTGTACCCCAGTGTTATACAGTGACAGACCTGTACCCACCAGTACTGTCCCCCAGTGTTATACAGTGACAGACCTGTACCCACCAGTACTGTACCCCAGTGTTATACAGGGACAGACCTGTCCCCACCAGTACTGTACCCCAGTGTTATACAGTGACAGACCTGTACCCCCCAGTACTGTACCCCAGTGTTATACAGTGACAGACCTGTACCCCCCAGTACTGTACCCCAGTGTTATACAGTGACAGACCTGTACCCACCAGTACTGTACCCCAGTGTTATACAGAGACAGACCTGTACCCCCCAGTACTGTACCCCAGTGTTATACTGTGACAGACCTGTACCCCCCAGTACTGTACCCCAGTGTTATACAGGGACAGACCTCTACCCACCAGTACTGTACCCCAGTGTTATACAGAGACAGACCTGTACCCCCCAGTACTGTACCCCAGTGTTATACTGTGACAGACCTGTACCCCCCAGTACTGTACCCCAGTGTTATACAGGGACAGACCTGTACCCCCCAGTACTGTACCCCAGTGTTATACTGTGACAGACCTGTACCCACCAGTACTGTACCCCAGTGTTATACAGGGACAGACCTGTACCCACCAGTACTGTACCCCAGTGTTATACAGGGACAGACCTGTACCCCCCAGTACTGTACCCCAGTGTTCTACAGGGACAGACCTGTACCCACCAGTACTGTACCCCAGTGTTATACAGGGACAGACCTGTACCCCCCAGTACTGTACCCCAGTGTTATACAGTGACAGACCTGTACCCCCCAGTACTGTACCCCAGTGTTATACAGTGACAGACCTGTACCCCCCAGTACTGTACCCCAGTGTTATACAGGGACAGACCTGTACCCACCAGTACTGTACCCCAGTGTTATACAGGGACAGACCTGTACCCCCCAGTACTGTACCCCAGTGTTATACAGGGACAGACCTGTACCCCCCAGTACTGTACCCCAGTGTTATACAGGGACAGACCTGTACCCACCAGTACTGTACCCCAGTGTTATACAGTGACAGACCTGTACCCCCCAGTACTGTACCCCAGTGTTATACAGTGACAGACCTGTACCCCCCAGTACTGTACCCCAGTGTTATACAGTGACAGACCTGTACCCCCCAGTACTGTACCCCAGTGTTATACAGTGACAGACCTGTACCCCCCCAGTACTGTACCCCAGTGTTATACAGGGACAGACCTGTCCCCACCAGTACTGTACCCCAGTGTTATACAGTGACAGACCTGTACCCCCCAGTACTGTACCCCAGTGTTATACAGTGACAGACCTGGACCCACCAGTACTGTACCCCAGTGTTATACAGGGACAGACCTGTACTCACCAGTACTGTACCCCAGTGTTATACAGAGACAGACCTGTACCCCCCAGTACTGTACCCCAGTGTTATACAGGGTCAGACCTGTACCCCCCAGTACTGTACCCCAGTGTTATACAGTGATAGACCTGTACCCCCCAGTACTGTACCCCAGTGTTATACAGTGACAGACCTGTACCCACCAGTACTGTACCCCAGTGTTATACAGTGACAGACCTGTCCCCACCAGTACTGTACCCCAGTGTTATACAGGGACAGACCTGTACCCACCAGTACTGTACCCCAGTGTTATACAGTGATAGACCTGTACCCCCCAGTACTGTACCCCAGTGTTATACAGGGACAGACCTGTACCCCACCAGTACTGTACCCCAGTGTTATACAGTGACAGACCTGTACCCCCCAGTACTGTACCCCAGTGTTATACAGTGACAGACCTGTCCCCACCAGTACTGTACCCCAGTGTTATACAGTGACAGACCTGTACCCACCAGTACTGTACCCCAGTGTTATACAGGGACAGACCTGTACCCCCCAGTACTGTACCCCAGTGTTATACAGTGACAGACCTGTACCCACCAGTACTGTACCCCAGTGTTATACAGGGACAGACCTGTACCCCCCAGTACTGTACCCCAGTGTTATACAGTGACAGACCTGTACCCACCAGTACTGTACCCCAGTGTTATACAGTGATAGACCTGTACCCCCCAGTACTGTACCCCAGTGTTATACAGTGACAGACCTGTACCCCCCAGTACTGTACCCCAGTGTTATACAGTGACAGACCTGTACCCCCCAGTACTGTACCCCAGTGTTATACAGTGACAGACCTGTCCCCACCAGTACTGTACCCCAGTGTTATACAGTGACAGACCTGTCCCCACCAGTACTGTACCCCAGTGTTATACAGTGACAGACCTGTACCCACCAGTACTGTACCCCAGTGTTATACAGTGACAGACCTGTACCCACCAGTACTGTACCCCAGTGTTATACAGAGACAGACCTGTACCCCCCAGTACTGTACCCCAGTGTTATACAGTGACAGACCTGTACCCACCAGTACTGTACCCCAGTGTTATACAGAGACAGACCTGTCCCCACCAGTACTGTACCCCAGTGTTATACAGTGACAGACCTGTACCCACCAGTACTGTACCCCAGTGTTATACAGTGACAGACCTGTCCCCACCAGTACTGTACCCCAGTGTTATACAGTGACAGACCTGTACCCACCAGTACTGTACCCCAGTGTGATACAGAGACAGACCTGTCCCCACCAGTACTGTACCCCAGTGTTATACAGGGACAGACCTGTACCCCCCAGTACTGTACCCCAGTGTTATACAGGGACAGACCTGTACCCCCCAGTACTGTACCCCAGTGTTATACAGTGACAGACCTGTACCCACCAGTACTGTACCCCAGTGTTATACAGAGACAGACCTGTACCCCCCAGTACTGTACCCCAGTGTTATACAGTGACAGACCTGTACCCCCCAGTACTGTACCCCAGTGTTATACAGTGACAGACCTGTACCCCCCAGTACTGTACCCCAGTGTTATACAGTGACAGACCTGTACCCACCAGTACTGTACCCCAGTGTTATACAGAGACAGACCTGTACCCCCCAGTACTGTACCCCAGTGTTATACAGTGACAGACCTGTACCCACCAGTACTGTACCCCAGTGTTATACAGAGACAGACCTGTACCCCCCAGTACTGTACCCCAGTGTTATACAGTGACAGACCTGTACCCACCAGTACTGTACCCCAGTGTTATACAGTGACAGACCTGTACCCACCAGTACTGTACCCCAGTGTTATACAGAGACAGACCTGTACCCCCCAGTACTGTACCCCAGTGTTATACAGTGACAGACCTGTACCCACCAGTACTGTACCCCAGTGTTATACAGTGACAGACCTGTACCCACCAGTACTGTACCCCAGTGTTATACAGGGACAGGCCTGTACCCACCAGTACTGTACCCCAGTGTTATACAGTGACAGACCTGTACCCACCAGTACTGTACCCCAGTGTTATACAGAGACAGACCTGTACCCCCCAGTACTGTACCCCAGTGTTATACAGTGACAGACCTGTACCCCCAGTACTGTACCCCAGTGTTATACAGGGACAGACCTGTACCCCCCAGTACTGTACCCCAGTGTTATACAGTGACAGACCTGTACCCACCAGTACTGTACCCCAGTGTTATACAGTGACAGACCTGTACCCACCAGTACTGTACCCCAGTGTTATACAGTGACAGACCTGTCCCCACCAGTACTGTACCCCAGTGTTATACAGGGACAGACCTGTACCCACCAGTACTGTACCCCAGTGTTATACAGTGACAGACCTGTACCCACCAGTACTGTACCCCAGTGTTATACAGTGACAGACCTGTACCCCCCAGTACTGTACACCAGTGTTATACAGTGACAGACCTGTACCCACCAGTACTGTACCCCAGTGTTATACAGGGACAGACCTGTCCCCACCAGTACTGTACCCCAGTGTTATACAGTGACAGACCTGTACCCACCAGTACTGTACCCCAGTGTTATACAGTGACAGACCTGTACCCCCCAGTACTGTACCCCAGTGTTATACAGTGACAGACCTGTACCCCCCAGTACTGTACCCCAGTGTTATACAGTGACAGACCTGTACCCCCCAGTACTGTACCCCAGTGTTATACAGGGACAGACCTGTACCCACCAGTACTGTACCCCAGTGTTATACAGGGACAGACCTGTACCCCCCAGTACTGTACCCCAGTGTTATACAGTGACAGACCTGTACCCCCCAGTACTGTACCCCAGTGTTATACAGTGACAGACCTGTACCCACCAGTACTGTACCCCAGTGTTATACAGGGACAGACCTGTACCCCCCAGTACTGTACCCCAGTGTTATACAGTGACAGACCTGTACCCCCCAGTACTGTACCCCAGTGTTACACAGTGACAGACCTGTACCCACCAGTACTGTACCCCAGTGTTATACAGTGACAGACCTGTACCCCCCAGTACTGTACACCAGTGTTATACAGTGACAGACCTGTACCCACCAGTACTGTACCCCAGTGTTATACAGTGACAGACCTGTCCCCACCAGTACTGTACCCCAGTGTTATACAGTGACAGACCTGTACCCCCCAGTACTGTACCCCAGTGTTATACAGTGACAGACCTGTACCCACCAGTACTGTACCCCAGTGTTATACAGTGACAGACCTGTACCCACCAGTACTGTACCCCAGTGTTATACAGTGACAGACCTGTCCCCCCCAGTACTGTACCCCAGTGTTATACAGGGACAGACCTGTCCCCACCAGTACTGTACCCCAGTGTTATACAGTGACAGACCTGTCCCCCCAGTACTGTACCCCAGTGTTATACAGGGACAGACCTGTACCCACCAGTACTGTACCCCAGTGTTATACAGTGACAGACCTGTACCCCCCAGTACTGTACCCCAGTGTTATACAGGGACAGACCTGTCCCCACCAGTACTGTACCCCAGTGTTATACAGTGACAGACCTGTACCCACCAGTACTGTACCCCAGTGTTATACAGTGACAGACCTGTACCCCCCAGTACTGTACCCCAGTGTTATACAGTGACAGACCTGTACCCACCAGTACTGTACCCCAGTGTTATACAGTGACAGACCTGTCCCCCCAGTACTGTACCCCAGTGTTATACAGGGACAGACCTGTACCCACCAGTACTGTACCCCAGTGTTATACAGTGACAGACCTGTACCCCCCCAGTACTGTACCCCAGTGTTATACAGTGACAGACCTGTACCCACCAGTACTGTACCCCAGTGTTAGACAGTGACAGACCTGTACCCCCCAGTACTGTACCCCAGTGTTATACAGGGACAGACCTGTCCCCACCAGTACTGTACCCCAGTGTTATACAGTGACAGACCTGTACCCACCAGTACTGTACCCCAGTGTTATACAGTGACAGACCTGTACCCACCAGTACTGTACCCCAGTGTTATACAGGGACAGACCTGTACCCACCAGTACTGTACCCCAGTGTTATACAGTGACAGACCTGTACCCCCCAGTACTGTACCCCAGTGTTATACAGTGACAGACCTGTACCCACCAGTACTGTACCCCAGTGTTATACAGTGACAGACCTGTACCCACCAGTACTGTACCCCAGTGTTATACAGTGACAGACCTGTACCCACCAGTACTGTACCCCAGTGTTATACAGTGACAGACCTGTACCCACCAGTACTGTACCCCAGTGTTATACAGTGACAGACCTGTCCCCACCAGTACTGTACCCCAGTGTTATACAGTGACAGACCTGTACCCACCAGTACTGTACCCCAGTGTTATACAGTGACAGACCTGTACCCACCAGTACTGTACCCCAGTGTTATACAGGGACAGACCTGTACCCACCAGTACTGTACCCCAGTGTTATACAGTGACAGACCTGTACCCCCCAGTACTGTACCCCAGTTTTATACAGTGACAGACCTGTACCCACCAGTACTGTACCCCAGTGTTATACAGTGACAGACCTGTACCCCCCAGTACTGTACCCCAGTGTTATACAGTGACAGACCTGTACCCCCCAGTACTGTACCCCAGTGTTATACAGTGACAGACCTGTCCCCACCAGTACTGTACCCCAGTGTTATACAGTGACAGACCTGTACCCCCCAGTACTGTACCCCAGTTTTATACAGTGACAGACCTGTACCCACCAGTACTGTACCCCAGTGTTATACAGTGACAGACCTGTACCCCCCAGTACTGTACCCCAGTGTTATACAGTGACAGACCTGTCCCCACCAGTACTGTACCCCAGTGTTATACAGGGACAGACCTGTCCCCACCAGTACTGTACCCCAGTGTTATACAGAGACAGACCTGTACCCACCAGTACTGTACCCCAGTGTTATACAGTGACAGACCTGTACCCACCAGTACTGTACCCCAGTGTTATACAGTGACAGACCTGTACCCCCCAGTACTGTACCCCAGTGTTATACAGTGACAGACCTGTACCCCCCAGTACTGTACCCCAGTGTTATACAGTGACAGACCTGTACCCACCAGTACTGTACCCCAGTGTTATACAGTGACAGACCTGTACCCACCAGTACTGTACCCCAGTGTTATACAGAGACAGACCTGTACCCACCAGTGCTGTACCCCAGTGTTATACAGGGACAGACCTGTACCCACCAGTACTGTACCCCAGTGTTATACAGAGACAGACCTGTACCCATCAGTACTGTACCCCAGTGTTATACAGTGACAGACCTGTACCCCCCAGTACTGTACCCCAGTGTTATACAGTGACAGACCTGTACCCCCCAGTACTGTACCCCAGTGTTATACAGTGACAGACCTGTACCCACCAGTACTGTACCCCAGTGTTATACAGTGACAGACCTGTACCCACCAGTACTGTACCCCAGTGTTATACAGTGACAGACCTGTACCCACCAGTACTGTACCCCAGTGTTATACAGTGACAGACCTGTACCCACCAGTACTGTACCCCAGTGTTATACAGAGACAGACCTGTACCCACCAGTACTGTACCCCAGTGTTATACAGTGACAGACCTGTACCCACCAGTACTGTACCCCAGTGTTATACAGTGACAGACCTGTCCCCACCAGTACTGTACCCCAGTGTTATACAGTGACAGACCTGTACCCACCAGTACTGTACCCCAGTGTTATACAGAGACAGACCTGTCCCCACCAGTACTGTACCCCAGTGTTATACAGGGACAGACCTGTACCCCCCAGTACTGTACCCCAGTGTTATACAGGGACAGACCTGTACCCCCCAGTACTGTACCCCAGTGTTATACAGGGACAGACCTGTACCCACCAGTACTGTACCCCAGTGTTATACAGTGACAGACCTGTACCCACCAGTACTGTACCCCAGTGTTATACAGAGACAGACCTGTACCCCCCAGTACTGTACCCCAGTGTTATACAGTGACAGACCTGTACCCCCCAGTACTGTACCCCAGTGTTATACAGTGACAGACCTGTACCCCCCAGTACTGTACCCCAGTGTTATACAGTGACAGACCTGTACCCACCAGTACTGTACCCCAGTGTTATACAGTGACAGACCTGTACCCACCAGTACTGTACCCCAGTGTTATACAGTGACAGACCTGTACCCCCCAGTACTGTACCCCAGTGTTATACAGTGACAGACCTGTACCCACCAGTACTGTACCCCAGTGTTATACAGTGACAGACCTGTACCCCCCAGTACTGTACCCCAGTGTTATACAGTGACAGACCTGTACCCACCAGTACTGTACCCCAGTGTTATACAGTGACAGACCTGTACCCACCAGTACTGTACCCCAGTGTTATACAGTGACAGACCTGTACCCCCCAGTACTGTACCCCAGTGTTATACAGTGACAGACCTGTACCCACCAGTACTGTACCCCAGTGTTATACAGTGACAGACCTGTACCCACCAGTACTGTACCCCAGTGTTATACAGGGACAGGCCTGTACCCACCAGTACTGTACCCCAGTGTTATACAGTGACAGACCTGTACCCACCAGTACTGTACCCCAGTGTTATACAGAGACAGACCTGTACCCCCCAGTACTGTACCCCAGTGTTATACAGTGACAGACCTGTACCCCCAGTACTGTACCCCAGTGTTATACAGGGACAGACCTGTACCCCCCAGTACTGTACCCCAGTGTTATACAGTGACAGACCTGTACCCACCAGTACTGTACCCCAGTGTTATACAGTGACAGACCTGTACCCACCAGTACTGTACCCCAGTGTTATACAGTGACAGACCTGTCCCCACCAGTACTGTACCCCAGTGTTATACAGGGACAGACCTGTACCCACCAGTACTGTACCCCAGTGTTATACAGTGACAGACCTGTACCCACCAGTACTGTACCCCAGTGTTATACAGTGACAGACCTGTACCCCCCAGTACTGTACACCAGTGTTATACAGTGACAGACCTGTACCCACCAGTACTGTACCCCAGTGTTATACAGGGACAGACCTGTCCCCACCAGTACTGTACCCCAGTGTTATACAGTGACAGACCTGTACCCCCCAGTACTGTACCCCAGTGTTATACAGTGACAGACCTGTACCCACCAGTACTGTACCCCAGTGTTATACAGTGACAGACCTGTACCCCCCAGTACTGTACACCAGTGTTATACAGTGACAGACCTGTACCCACCAGTACTGTACCCCAGTGTTATACAGTGACAGACCTGTCCCCACCAGTACTGTACCCCAGTGTTATACAGTGACAGACCTGTACCCCCCAGTACTGTACCCCAGTGTTATACAGTGACAGACCTGTACCCACCAGTACTGTACCCCAGTGTTATACAGTGACAGACCTGTACCCACCAGTACTGTACCCCAGTGTTATACAGTGACAGACCTGTCCCCCCCAGTACTGTACCCCAGTGTTATACAGGGACAGACCTGTCCCCACCAGTACTGTACCCCAGTGTTATACAGTGACAGACCTGTCCCCCCAGTACTGTACCCCAGTGTTATACAGGGACAGACCTGTACCCACCAGTACTGTACCCCAGTGTTATACAGGGACAGACCTGTACCCACCAGTACTGTACCCCAGTGTTATACAGTGACAGACCTGTACCCACCAGTACTGTACCCCAGTGTTATACAGTGACAGACCTGTACCCCCCAGTACTGTACCCCAGTGTTATACAGTGACAGACCTGTACCCACCAGTACTGTACCCCAGTGTTATACAGTGACAGACCTGTACCCACCAGTACTGTACCCCAGTGTTATACAGTGACAGACCTGTACCCACCAGTACTGTACCCCAGTGTTATACAGTGACAGACCTGTACCCACCAGTACTGTACCCCAGTGTTATACAGTGACAGACCTGTCCCCACCAGTACTGTACCCCAGTGTTATACAGTGACAGACCTGTACCCACCAGTACTGTACCCCAGTGTTATACAGTGACAGACCTGTACCCACCAGTACTGTACCCCAGTGTTATACAGTGACAGACCTGTACCCACCAGTACTGTACCCCAGTGTTATACAGTGACAGACCTGTACCCCCCAGTACTGTACCCCAGTTTTATACAGTGACAGACCTGTACCCACCAGTACTGTACCCCAGTGTTATACAGTGACAGACCTGTACCCCCCAGTACTGTACCCCAGTTTTATACAGTGACAGACCTGTACCCACCAGTACTGTACCCCAGTGTTATACAGTGACAGACCTGTACCCCCCAGTACTGTACCCCAGTGTTATACAGTGACAGACCTGTCCCCACCAGTACTGTACCCCAGTGTTATACAGGGACAGACCTGTCCCCACCAGTACTGTACCCCAGTGTTATACAGAGACAGACCTGTACCCACCAGTACTGTACCCCAGTGTTATACAGTGACAGACCTGTACCCACCAGTACTGTACCCCAGTGTTATACAGTGACAGACCTGTACCCCCCAGTAC